>NW_026973707.1:345000-347500 GCF_035594125.1 Scylla paramamosain
TCTCTCTCTCTCTCTCTCTCTGCCTCTCTCTCTCTCTCGCTCTCTCTCTCTCTCTCTCTCTCTCTCCTCTCTCTCTCTCTCTCTCTCTCTTTCACCGTCACTCACTATCGTCATCACTCTCACCTTAAAACTGCACCAGAGCCTTCCTGTGTTGCTCGCAGCTGCTCTGTAAGGTCTCCACGCTCTAAATCTGCTCAAAGTTTGCCATGTGTTGTGCTTGGAGTAGTAGTAGTAGTAGTAGTAGTAGTAGTAGTAGTAGTAGTAGTAGAAGTGACAGCAGTAGTATTAGTATTAGTAGGGTTAGTAGTAGTAGTAGTAGTAGTAGTAGTAGTAGTAGTAGCAGTAGAAGTAGTAGTAGTAGTAGTAGTAGTGGCAGTAGTAGTAGTAGTGGTACTTACGGCAGAGGCAGAATCTGTCCAGTAGGAAATACCAACACTTGGGCCGACAAGCAGAGTGACAGGAATAGACCAACCACACTGAAAATAGTAGTAGTAGTAGTAGTAGTAGTAGTAACTATCGACAGTACTACAAGACTCACATACAAACACTTCAGTAACACTTAACACTTACGCCGAGTGCACAGCGGAAGTTTTCGATGTCAAACTTTCCAACTTTTCCAAAAATCTCGAGGCACTTGAAGTGAGATTCGTAATCGAAGAACGCCGAGAATTTCTTAAAGTTTCCCTGCAAAGCTTTATGTAACGTTTTCTGTTTGATGGTGTTGATGACGTAGGCCGGTAGGAATTCATGTAGACCGACTTCCTTCTCCGGCTGCTCAAGATTTGACTTCTTGTCCATCGCGCATCCGTTCATCCGCTGCGGAGAAAACGGGGGGTGTTAGTTTTGCCGTCGCAGGGGGTACCGCTCAGATTTCAAGGGGGACCTAAATCGTGTTGTTTTCCGCAGTTTTACCTTAAAGACTCGCTTGATTTCGATGCAAGTGAGCTGGATGGCTGTGTCGAAATCCATGCCTTCTGCCGCCCTGCTTTCATCCTCCAGGTAGTCACTCTTAACCTGGAAATAGTCATAATAGTAGTAGTAATAGGGATAGTATAGATCACTCTCCCTGAAAATTAAAGACGAGCTTTGCTTTGGGAGTACAGGGGTCGTAACCCTTTACTGTCGAAGAGGACAAATATGTCCTCCTTGGAATACATGGTTTTAACTCTGCGGATGTCAAGTATCAGAGTTCGCTCGCCGGTCAGGACATACAAGTCCCGTTTCAGCTTTCGATCGGCACCTTTGTGTACACTGGAATGGTTGCCGCCTCTCGGATGAACCAGGACACTGAGAGCAGGTGGACGCGTGCCGGAGGTTGCGCAAAGCAGCCACTTTCACTGCATCCTGGATGTATCCCCAGGTTAAAGCACAATTATGACAAAATTTGCTGTGATAAACGCACACCTAAAGATCATATTTACATCCCAAAAATCCTCATATCACCCTTTGCCAAACATCTGTAGTGCTTGTTTAAAGGTGACATTTCTGTCCTATCAGGCAAATGAATACTATTATATAAATGAGTAATATTTTCGTCTTTGTTATACTACCGATATATTTTTGCAGTGACATGCAAATAGTTTTGTTATATATTAAACTTGGTTTGATTTACACTATAACACCATAGATGTGTAATGAATTAAAAACAATGAGTGACAAGTAAATATTCTTGCAGGACCCTCTCGTTGCTGCAGTACTACTGCATTCTGCGGACAAAATAAAAGTTCCAACACCACCGAAAGGCTGGTGGAAACATTGTTAGCTGCCAGTGATGCCGAAGTTAGCGGGGATGAGTGTTATGAAGTGGATGAAGGAAATCAAATCAAATCTGCATTTTGTTGACAACACGACACTAGACAAAACTGACAAAATATGCAAGGTGATACCTCTAGTTAACCTAGTCTAGTTATTTGTAATTGACCAATACAAATGAATAAAACACACCTGTATGTTTATTTTTGCCTTAAGAGAAGGATAATGAAATGAAAGATTTTTTCTTACAGCTGGAAAATATTTCAGGCAGTAAAGGGTTAAAACTACTATTACCATTATTACTATTATTATTACTGTCACTACTACTGCTACCATCATAGTACAGTATTGAGTCACAAGTACTAATAGTGTAAAAAACATTGATAAGGATTTAAACAGCATTGTGAAGAGAATAAGGAAGTAAAAGGAGGATATGAAGAGAGGTAAACATCATACGTCTGGCAGCGTACCTCAGTGATGGGTAGGGTGGCCACCACTCTCTCTTTCTCTCTCTCTCTCTCTCTCTCTCTCTCTCTCTCTCTCTCTCTCTCTCTCTCTCTCTCTCTCTCTCTCTCTCTCTCTCTACAAGCTTATTACTAAAGGGATGACTGGTGCAAATAGTTACCAAGGCTTCAAAATGCGAATGTAAGAAATAATATGATTTAGTAGATAATGAATGAGTGAAAGAGTTTGCTACTGACTCACAGGTGGAAAAGGAAATTATTAAAGCCAAAGATGAGCTACAGAA
>NW_026973707.1:355000-387500 GCF_035594125.1 Scylla paramamosain
ATGATTTGGTGAAAAGCAACGAAAGGGGCTTACAAATTTGGAATTTAGTTTCTTTCAAGACACGTGGTGCAATACCATCTGGGCCGGGGGCTTTGTCAGTTTTCATCTTATCAATTACTTTGATTATCTCGTTTTCATGAAAAACACAGGCACTTAAGGGGGTTATGTTGTGGAGCATAAGGAGTGGTTCGGGGATTGTATGAGTATTTTCCTCTGTAAAAATTGAAGCAAAATAATCATTCAGTGTGTCCGCGATCTGAGTTTCTCCGGTGACAAAATTACCGTTATCTAGTGTAATGTGATTAATGTGAGATGTAATGACTTTTTTATTTCGAACGTAACTGTAAAATTCTTTGGGATTGGATTTAGCAATGCTTGCAATATACATTTCTAGATTTTTCTTACTCTGTCTAATGAGCTTTTTTGATTCGCGTCGGAGTCTGTCGTATTCTAGTTTATCAGCCTCATTTTGAGTGGACAAATATTTACGGTAGGCACGATTTTTCTGCAGTAGTTGTGACTCAATCTTGTTTGTCCACCATTTAGGTTTATTTCTCTTGCATGGACGTCTTTTACGCATAGGGATACATGTCTTCACAGCATCTTCTAAAATGTACTTAAATTTCGCCCATGATTCCTCAATGTTACTTTCGCCAAGTTCAGCGTTCCAATCTGCGACAGAAAGAATTGACCTGAGTCTGTCGTAGTCTCCTTTTTTATATATGAAAACTTTTTCGTTGCTAACAATGTCCTTATATGCTTGAAGGTTGATGTTAAAGGAGACAATCTTGTGGTCACTTGTACTAAATTCAGGACCAATATTAACGTTAGATATTAAGTCATCGTTTGTTGAAAGAACAAGATCTAATATGTTGTCACCTCGTGTGGGTCTTTGAACGTGTTGCTTTAGGGAACATTCTAATAAATTATTATACAAGTCGTGACCAGAGTGAGAGTTAAGTGGATTTCCCCATGAGTTAACAGGTAGATTGAAGTCTCCACAGATGACTGTATCAAAAGTGTTACTTATTTCAGTGATTTGATCTTGTAAATTCTTATCGGAGGAAACATTGTGAACCGGAGGCCTATAAATAAGACCTATAGCAGTTTTCTTAGAACGTACTCTTAAATGCAAGAAGACTGAATCTATATCGTTAATCTTTTCGGTTTTTAGTATGGTTGGCTGAAGACTGGTTTTTACATACAGCAATACACCGCCACCTATCCTGTCTTTTCTTTCACTGCTGAACATTTCATAACCTGGCAAGTTGTATTCCGCAAGAAAGTCTCTGTTTGCAGAGTTCAGCCAAGATTCAGTAATACCAATAATGTGGTAGTTTTCTACAGCTGCCAGGGTTTCTAAATCTGAAAATTTATTTCTAAGGCTGCGAGCGTTGATTAGGCAAGCTTTTATAGTGTTGCACATGGAGGTTGGGTTGCGCGAGGAGGCTACTAAGAGCCTGGGGCTACACGATCTTGCTGGTCGTTTTTTGGTCTGAAAATAGAAACTTTATTACTAAGGAGTCTACCAAGTCGTGCTGCTCCAATTCCATTTAGGTGTAAACCATCCAGCTGAAATAGAGAAGGTTTATTATAAAAGTTGTCCCATAGATTAACAAAGTCTACACCTTCCTCTGTGCAAAGAGAACGGAGACGGCTGTTAGTGCTGAAGGCTCTGTTGTAGAAGACAGCCGGTGCCCTGATGCGGGGGAGGATACCTGAAACAATAATATTATTGGATTTAGTTTTGAAGCGCTGTATCATCTTCTTGAACTTTTCCATGAGCTCTTCAGACCTAGTGTTTTCAACATCATTTGTACCTGCGTGAATAATAAAGAGGGTGTTATTGTTAGATCCGCAGGCTGCCTCGTCACATGCTGCCGTGATGTCGTCTAAGCGTCCACCAGGCATGCAAAGACGCTTACGTGTCCTACGAGCCCTGCCACAGAACTCAGAGAGCTGACCTCTGACTATTGAGTCTCCGACCAGTCTCGTCTCTTGTGCATCTTCCTCCTCTTCAGCTAGGATCTGGTACCTGTTGTGTGTTGAGATGGGCAAAAAGTTTTTAACATTAGTGGTGGTGGCACGATTTTTGACTAATATGAATGGTGACTCTGCAAGCTCAGCATGTGGGCGGGCAGGAGCCCCTAGAGTGGAGGAGGCAGGTCTGTCAGGGATGGCAGGAACAACATCTGTGGAGGTGCAACCTGTATTAGAGACAACGAACTCTTTTAGTGCTTCTAGCTGTTGCACGACGTCCTCATACTGCTTGCACTTCTCCTCGTATTTCTCGTTGAGTCTCTCTACCTTGCTATTGAGGTGACACAACCTGCAGGCAGAAGAATTTCTAAAATATTGAGGGGCAAACCTGCCACGACAGGCTTCGCATTGTCTGAGAAGAGAAGGCATGACTGATTATTCAGAGCACTTTCGAAATTTCAGATAAGATGTGACCATAAATTGAGCAAATGAAAAGTTTATGCATGGAAATCAGATACTGCTGTGTTGGATGCCTCCAACACTGGGAGTTAGCTCCCACAGGGTCTTGAAAATACCATAAAGACCAATCGCTTGCCTAGAGTCTCGGACACGAGTGAGACTTTCACAACCCGGCGCTTGCAGCTATTGTCCTCACAGTTCTGTCCCATAGAGTGGGGCCGGCGTAGTCACTCTAGGCAAAGTGGGCAAGATGGGGGAACGGAACCAGCACCCAACCCCACCTTCAGCCACGTCTGACACACCTCTGCGACCCTTGCGAGGCCTGGCCGGTGGCACCTGTCGCCAGGTGTTCTCCACCGACTCTAGAGACTATCAGACGCACTTCCAGAGAGACCAAGAAACTGAAATATTCCTTGTATAGTATGAGAGAAGGATGGAAAAATAATGAGAAACCAGTCATTATGAAGGATAGAGATGAAAGGACCGCCATTAGCAAGGGAGAGGCGGGTGACTCACATCAACAACTGGTTCCCAGGGAGGCTAAATTAGTGTAGAGACCGCCACACTTCTCTAAACCGCAGCCCCAGCTAACTAAAGCTAAGGCATGGCCCAGCTAACTAGGACCTTGGAACTCCAGCCATTGTCCCGTCAAGGGATCATCTGCCTGCAGTCCAATCCACCACTGCTGCTGCCCAGTGGCTTCACCGTAACCCTGGCCCGGGGGACTTACCAGGTTAACACCTTGTCCAAGGGTGGCCTGAGACTATGCACGGCAGGGTGGTCAATTTCCCTGAGGTGAGCTATGATCACCCGCATACCGAGAAATCACCCGCATACCGAGAAGAGAGGAGAGAAGAGAAGAGAAGAGAAGAGGAGGAGGAGGAGGAGGAGGAGGAGGAGGAGGAGGAAGAGTAGGAGGAAGAGGAGGAGGAGGAGGAGGAGGAGGAGGAGGAGGAGGAGGAGGAGGAGGAGGAGAAAGTGGAGGAGGAGGACGAGGAGGAGAAGGAGGAGGAGGAGGAGGAGAAGGAGGAGTTATAATAATAATAATAATAATAATAATAATAATAATAATAATAATAATGATAATAATATTAATAACAGAAACAACAACAATAATAATAATAATAATAATAATAATAATAATAATAATAATAATAATAATAATAATGATAATAATAATAATAATAATAATAATAATGATAATAATAATAATAATAATAATAGCAATAATAATAATAATAATAATGAGAGAGAGAGAGAGAGAGAGAGAGAGAGAGAGAGAGAGAGAGAGAGAGAGAGAGAGAGAGAGAGAGAGAGAGAGAGAGAACCTTACACATCCTTGGGGAACATCGCAATCATCAGGCGGTTCGCACACACGCACACACACACGTTCGCCAAAATGTGCAGGCCCAATATGTGACGAGCCCAGAAAGCACTGCGCAATCTTCCGATTTTTACGTAGCTCCCTTCCCGGCCATTCCAGAGCCTGCCCGTGGTGCGCAATATGGGAATCCTGCGACATTTCGTGATTCTCCTGCGCTTTCTTGGAATTCCAGGATTACTGGAAAAGAGCAAAAGAATAGTGGTAATGGTGATGATGATTGTGATGGTGGTGGTGGTGGTGGTGGTGGGGCGGGGAGAAGGATGGCTTAACTTAGGAGGAGGAGTAGGAGGAGGAGGAGGAGAAAACAACAAGATGAGGAAGAAGAAGAAGAATGTAGTACCAGCAGCAGCAGGAGAGAAAGAGAGAGAGAGAAAGAGAGAGAGAGAGAGAGAGAGAGGAGAGAGAGATGAGAGAGAGAGAGAGAGAGAGAGAGAGAGAGAGAGAGAGAGAGAGAGAGAGGAGAGAGAGAGAGAGAGAGAGAGTAGTTAAAAGTAGAAGGCCGGGAGTAATATTAAAGTTATACTTGGCGCTGGTCAGACCTCATCTAGACTACGCGGTGCAGTTCTGGTCCCCACATTACAGGAAAGATATAGGTCTATTAGAATCAGTACAGAGGAGAATGACTAAAAGGATACAGGGGATGAGGAGTATTCCTTACGAGGCGAGGTTGAAGCTGTTAAATTTACATTCTTTAGAGAGACGTAGGTTAAGAGGGGACCTGATTGAAGTCTTTAAGTGGTATAAGGGTTATAACAAGGGAGATGTAAGCAAAATTCTTAGGATCAGCAACCAGGGTAGAACAAGAAATAACGGGTTCAAGCTTGAAAAATTTAGGTTTAGGAAGGAGATAGGAAAAAATTGGTTCTCAAATAGAGTGGTAGATGAGTGGAACGGACTCAGTAATCATGTAGTTAGTGCTAGGGACACTAGAGAGCTTTAAGAGAAGATTAGACAAGTTTATGGATGGGGATAGCAGATGGAAATAGGTAGGTGTGTTTCCATACAGGGACTGCCACGTGTAAGTCTGGTCGCTTCTTGCAGCTTCCCTTATTTCTTATGTTCTTCTTCTTATGAGAGAGAGGAGAGAGAGAGATTTCATTTCACTTCTAAACTGTACTTCCTTTCCTCCTCTTCCTCCTCCTTCTCCTCCTCCTTGTCAACACACTTCACTTCCTTTCTAAGACAACCTCACTTAAATAACTTTTTGTTCATCTTCCATAAAAAAAATATTATTATTATTATTATTATTATTATTATTATTATTATTATTATTATTATTATTATTATTATTATTATTTTTATAATAATAATAATAATAATAATAATAATTATTATTATTATTCATTATCATTATCATTATTATTATTATTATTATTATTATTATTATTATTATTATTATTATTATTTTATTTTTTATTTTTTTATAATAATAATAATAATAATAATAATAATAATAATAATAATAATAATAATAATAATAATAATAATAAAAAAAAAAAATAATAATAATAATAATAATAATAAATTATTATCATTATCATTATTATTATTATTATTATTATTATTATCCACTACTACTACCAGCACTACACAGAAACCGCCACAAAAAACACTACCTGACAACTCGACATGTAAACAAAGCCACGTGGGCAGGTCACAGAAAACTTCCTCTTTTCAAGGCACTACTATACCAAACCTTTGCTGCCACAATTATTGCAATTTCCACCACCACCCATCAACACCACAGCCCCGCTACGCACACAGATGATAGTAAATCTTCCTTTAAGTGACTTCCAATGCCGAGAACGCAGTTAAATGGCGAGGTATAAGTCGTACATGTGCAGTTAAGTATGGAATCTCTATATTTGGTAAAGTTTTAGTTGGCATCTGTTAACTAAGAATAGCTTTACTTTACAAATCGACACTTAAGTAAATGTTAATGTAAAAGTAATTCCTGGTGTTAAAAAGTGTCTATTTCCTATGTTTGGCGGCACTTCATTATGTGTGTGTGTGTGTGTGTGTGTTAATAATAGTACTACTACTATTAATAATAATGATAATAATAATAATGATAATTTTTCCACCATTCACAATCACAACCACCACCACCACCTTCCTCTACCACAATCACCACCACAACCACCGATACAATCGATAAATTATATAAATTTTAAAATCATCATGGCGACTCCTACACCAGCCTCGGAGTCCCTATCTGGGGAGGGGACCATAAATGTCCCCAGGTCGGACTGCCTTTCTGTCGACGACCCTAAGTGTCTTGACACCCCCCTCAACTTTTTCTTCATTAACTTCTGCAACATTCGCGGTCTAAGATCTAATTTTCAATCTGTAGAACACCACCTCTCCTCTTCTAAACCTCATCTTCTTTTCCTCACTGAAACTCAGGTGTCTAAGGCAACTGACAGTAGCCCCTCTTCTGTTCCCTCCTACTTTCTCTATCCTCATTTTCGATCCAAAGCTGGATGCTGCGTTTATGTGCGCAATGACTTAACCTGCTCTCGTGCCCACGCTCTTGAATCTTCCGAGTTTTCCACCATCTGGCTACGACTACAGAGTCACTCTCATACTAAATTTATCTGTGCTGTATACCTCTCCCCTAACTCCTCCCACGATCTCGCTGCACAAGACTTTCTTCTTTCTCTCACCCCTATTCTGTCCACCTCTCTAACGCAAGAGTTAACCAGTATTCTCAATCATTCATCCCTTTCTCTGGTAAACTCTGGAACTCCCTGCCTGCTTCTGTATTTCCACCTTCCTACGACTTGAATTCCTTCAAGAGGGAGGTTTCAAGACACTTATCCACCAATTTTTGACCACTGCTTTGACCCTTTTATGGGACTGGCATTTCAGTGGGCATTTTTTTTTATTAGATTTTTGTTGCCCTTGGCCAGTGTCCTTCCTACATAAAAAAAAAGAAAAGTAGTAGTAGTAGTAGTAGTAATAGTAGTAGTAGTGATAATAGTAGTGATCTTAAAGGTGACATCTAAAACACTGAAAGTAGTAACAATAGTAGAGGTGCTGGTGGTGGTGGTGATGGTAATAGTACTAGTTGCCAAATAGTCTTTTTATACAGCAGCAGCAGCAACAACAACAACAACAAAAACGACTACTACTACTACTACTGCTGCTGCTGTGTAAGATAGTTATATGTAATAATAATAGCAATTAATAGTATAAGTTGTAGTTGTAATAGTAATTCTCTCTCTCTCTCTCTCTCTCTCTCTCTCTCTCTCTCTCTCTCTCTCTCTCTCTCTCTCTCTCTCTCTCTCTCTCTCTCTCTCTCTCTCTCTCTCTCTCTCTCTCTCTCTCTCTCTCTCTCTCTCTCTCGTACATGTTTTTTTCTCTCCGCCTCCTCCTCCTCCCCCTGTTTTTTTTTCATAATGAATCTCTCTCTCTCTCTCTCTCTCTCTCTCTCTCTCTCTCTCTCTCTCTCTCTCTCTCTCTCTCTCTCTCTCTCTCTCTCTCTCTCTTGTACATGTTTTTTTTTCTGTCCGCCTCCTCCTCCTCCTCCTCCTAATTTTTTTTTTCATAATGAATCTCTCTCTCTCTCTCTCTCTCTCTCTCTCTCTCTCTCTCTCTCTCTCTCTCTCTCTCTCTCTCTCTCTCTCTCTCTCTCTCTCTCTCTCTCTCTCTCTCTCTCTCTCTCTCTCTCTCTCTCTCTCTCTCTCTCTCTCTCTCTCTCTCTCTCTCTCTCTCTCTCTCTCTCTCTCTCTCTCTCTCTCTCTCTCTCTCTCTCTCTCTCTCTCTCTCTCTCTCTCTCTCTCTCTCTCTCTCTCTCTCTCTCTCTCTCTCTCTCTCTCTCTCTCTCTCTCTACTAATACAAAAACAACAACAACCAACAACAACAACCAAACCAACAACAATTACTACTACTACTACTACTACTACTACTAGTACTACTACTATTTCTTCTCCACTTTCTCCTCTTCGCCTAATACCCCTACTCTTCTATTCTCTTCAATTCTCTTTTCTTCTCTTCTCTTCTTCTTCTTCTTCTTCTTCTTCTTCGTATGAATTATTATTATTATTATTATTATTATTATTATTATTATTGTTATTATTATTATTATTATTATTATTATTATTATTCTTACAAGTGGTGCATGTTATTACTGTGATTAAAATGATAAGTAAAACAATAGATAAAAGAGTGCAAAATTATAAATGACACAACAGTTAAACGAACAAAATGAAAGTAAAACGATAGATAAAAGAGTGTAAAATTACAAATGAGACAGTAGTTAAATGAATAAAATGAAAGTAAAACGATAGATAAAAAGTGTGAAACTATAAATGAGACAGTATAGAATAGAGAATTACATGTAAGAAAGGCGTGCTGGTGATTTGTACAGTGAATTGTTTGTTGAAAAGATAAGTGAACAGTATTTTTTTTTCTTTTTTATACGTTCGTATGGACGGTGCATTCCTTATAGAAGGAGGAAGGCAGCTCCAGAATTTTGGTCCATCAACTAGTAGAGACCTCGCTCCAGTACAGGTGTTGGTGTTAGGCTCACACACATTATGTTGTTGTCTAGTGGGGGCAGTACAGACATCACTCACTCTCGGCAGGCAGAATAAGTGGTTAGGGATATTGCCATGGATAATATTGTAGGTAACAATGCCTTTCAACCAGCCAAGTTCTCTCAGAAAAGGTGTGGCGTGGTCAAATTTGGCACCGCTGCTTAATGTAACTTTTGCAGCAAAGTTTTGAAGCTTTTGAGTTTGTTGTGTAAGAGTGATATTTGTTGTTCCCCATATCCTTATTCCATAGTTGATGATGCTTAGTACTAGTGTTTGCACGAGAGTAATTATTGCTCTCCTGTTAAAACAATCCTTGCTTCTATTTATATGTAACATGGTGCTAAAGATTTTCTTACTCATCTTATTTACATGAGTATTAAAAGTTATATGAGAGTCAAAGTAAACACCTAAGTTTTTCAGGGAGCAGCTGGGGAGCATCTTAGTGTCAGCAACTTGTAAGCAAGTGTTGGGTGGAATCTGAGATACGAGACCTTTGCTGTCGACAAACACACATTGTGTCTTTGTAGTGTTTAGCATTAATCCATTTCAATGAAAATATCCCTTAGCTTGAGATAGAGCCACCTCTCCCCTGTGAACGAGTTCGTAAATGCCGGTAATTTCTCCTTTGTGAATGAGCTGCGTGTCATCAGCGTACTGTGTGACCAGACAGTCGGGGATGTGCTGCGAGAGGTCATTCACGAATACTGAAGACAGTAGTGGACCCAGGACTGACCCTTGCGGAACGCCATAAGCAACGTCAAGTTTCTTAGAGACATGTTTGCATATTCTGACTGATTGTGTTCTATTGAGCAGGTAGCTGTGGAACCAAAAGGAATCGATTCGCAACATTCTGAATTTCTTTAACATTTTATGATTTACGCTGTCAAATGCTTTAGACAAGTCACACAGCGTTACTAATGAGATATTTTTCCTGTCAATAGTTTCAAACAGTGAATTACACAAAGTAAGAAGAGCGATTTCTGTAGAGAGCTTAGGTCTGAACCCGTGTTGTGTCTTACTAAGCAGATCATTGTACTCGAGGTATGAGATGAGCTGACCACCAATAACTTTCTCAAGAACCTTAGAGATAATTGGTGGAAGAGATATTGGATGATAATTTTTTGGTTCCATAACATCTCATGTCTTGAAAATAGGAACTACAATGGCGTGTTTCCAGGATTCAGGATACATTCCTGTTACAATTGACGAGTTGACTACACACGTAAGATACGGGATTATGACTGGCAAGGAAGCAGTGAAGCTGTAGAAAGAGAAGAGGATGTGTAGATCAGGTTTTTGCAGTTAGGCAGCAGTGTGGAATGTCTTTTGGAAAGGGAAGGAAGTGCAGCTTTTTGGCGGTGAAGGACTTGGGGAAAGTGTGTGATAGGACTGGTAAGAAAAGTATGGGACGTTTTCAAAGTTTGTGGAGTTGGAGGCAGCTTGTTGGAAGGAGGGAAGCGTTTCTGTGTCTATGGCAGGGCGTGTGTGTGAGAGTGGGTGGTGGAGTGAGTGGAGGGAGGCATGCAAGATTAAATGGAGAGGAGGTGGAAGAGGTGGATTGCTTCAGGTACTTGGGATCAAGTCACAGTGGACACAAGAGTTGAGACAGAGGTGAAGTGCGGAGTGAAAGAAGCAGGAAAAGTTCTTGATGGACTAAGAAAGATCCTCAAGCAAAGGACACTGGGTGTGAGTGTACAGAGAGAGAGAGAGAGAGAGAAAGAGAGTTATATGTGGGAATAGTGGTATCCGCTGTGCTGTGTGGTGCTGAAACATGGAACACGGGAGTAGCGGAAAGGAAACTGTTAAGTGTACTGGAAACCAAGTGTTCGAGGAGTGTGTGTGTGTGTGTGTGTGTGTGTGTGTGTGTGTGTGTGTGTGTGTATGTGTGAAGTAACGTGGTGGGATCGATAGAATAAGAAATGACGAGGTGAAAAGAACTGGTGTTTTGAGAGAGTTGCCTGGATAGTACATGTTTGTGTTGTGATGCTTTAATTGGCCTGTGGATAGAATGAAAGAGAGAATGGTGGGCCTATATAAATACCAGGGAATACATTATTATTATTATTATTATTATTATTATTATTATTATTATTATTATTATTATTATTATTATTATTATTATTATTGTTTGTTGTTGTTGTTGTTGTTAGTAGTAGTAGTAGTATAGTAGTAGTAGTAGTAGTTGTAGTAGTAGTTTCTTCAATTTTATTAATTTTAATTAATTAATTAATTAATTAATTAATTAGAAGAGGGGGACAGTTGAATGTCACTGAAGAAGAGTGGATAGTTGTCTGGAAGTTTCATTTTACCAGAAAGAAACGGACGTGATGCTATATTTACTCTGCTGTGTAACTGTGGACACAGGTACGAGACGTGACGGTGACGGCAATTGTGGCAGTGATGGCGCTGCTCGGTGTGACAGGTGTAATGAACCCTCAGTGCTGCACACGGTACAGTTTATTCTGAGTCCGATAACGTCTATAATTATATAAAACACTCAACACCACAAGTATGTTGTTTTGTTGTAGCGTCACTTTTGTAGCATCAGTTTGAGGTGCTCATTACAAATGTCATCACGCTCTGTCTACTGCACACTTAATGTATTGTACACTTACGTATATTAGTGATGTGGCGGTATAACCTTGATATCCAGGATCAGGCTGGTGAGTCTGTTGTGGTACCAAGAGCTCTTGTCCGCTGCAATGTGGCTGGTGAGTTGTGTTGGTTATGTAACGCTGAGGGGATGGTGTCCTGAGGGGACAGTGTCGGGGTGAGAGGTAGCCATTTTGTGGTTGGGACCGCGGTGGTGTTGTGGTGTTATTGGTGTCCTTGGGGAAGGTGTTGTGGTGTTACAGGTGATCTATGGTGATGTTGGTGATGTCTTGTGAGGTTTGAGGAGGTAAAATACGGGAATTGTTATTTGGGGACGCGGTGACAGCGTCTGGGGAAATTCCCGCAGCTGGGGAAAATATTTCAGCGGTCTTTGAAGGAGTAAAAGGGTTTTAGTGGTTTGAGAAGTGACGGGAATGTCAGGTATTGATGTGCATAGCCTCTGAGCAATAAGGGAGGCGATATAAGAGCCTCAGTAAAAGGGGGAATCTATGGTGAGTGAGTGAGTGGGATTTATCCTGTGTTGGTCTAGGCTAGAAATTTGTTCCCTAATATCTTTTAATGTGTACTACCTCAATTTGTTTGTGAGTTAACATTATTATTAGTATATCCTGTTATTATATAAAATAAGTGTGTTTTCCTCCCCAACATTGATTGAGGCATTGATGGTGATGAGGCATTGAGGTGATTTCTGGCGTGCTGTGCCGAGGTGAGGGTTTGTGAGAGGGTTTGATAGCTGGCGATTTCTGATAGGTCGGCTAGGTGCTCGAGGCCTTTAAAAATCCACACCTTTAGAACTTTCTGGGATCAGTGTGCCGTCCACTTTCTTGGAAAGATAACAGGGATCGTGACACGTATTGGGGCTTTGTGAATGAGCGTGGGCGACGGGTGCAGAACACAGGTCTGTGTGTGTTGGTGGCGACCACCCTTCTGCCGTTAGGAGTGTGGCGAGCACCACAACACCTGACCACCACAAGGGTTTCATTATAGCACTAACCATAGGTCACCAGCTTTTAGTGTAAACACCCTCACGACTCACTCTCCCACCTGCTCCTCCTCTTCCCTCTCATCTTCACTCCTTCACTTCTTCCTTCTCATCTTCACTCCTTCACTTCCTCCCCTTCCTTCCCCGCCTTCTCTATCCTCTCATCTTCCCTCCTTCACCTTCTCATCTTCACTCTTTCACTTCCTCCCCCGCAAGCGGTAACAGCAGTGCTACTAAGGGACTACAAGTCAGGAGCCGTGATCATATAGACTGTTGGATGGTCTGAACTCTGCATTTCCTGACAAACGTATGAATTGCTCTTTGTGACTGAAGTGAGAAAGCATCTGCAGGAGGTAACTCAGCCCTTCAAAGGATACTTTCACCATGGAGAGGTTACTGTGGCACTGAAACGAACACGGAATCAGTTTCTCTTCAACAGTGATTCCGCTGATGGCAGTGATGTCTTGAAAGATTATTTTGCTGAGCTGCAGGCGAGTGACACAATGTGAATGGAATTTGAGTCATTGCAGCCAGGAACCCTTTGTAGCATTACATATTGTCATGATCACTCACTATTGTTGCTGTGTTTGTAGTTATCATGTTATTTTATTAGATAATATTATGTGTGTGTGTGTGTGTGTGTGTGTGTGTGTGTGTGTGTGTGTGTGTGTGTGTTTGTGTGTTTGTGATGTGTTGTGTTTGTGTTTGTGTTGTGTTGTGTGTGATGAAAGATGATCCTCTCTCCCCAAAGAGGTCCTCTTCCGTGTGTGTGTTGTGTTGTGTTGTGTTGTGTTGTGTTGTGTGTGATGAAAGATGATCCTCTCTCCCCAAAGAGGTCCTCTTTCGTGTGTGTGTTGTGTTGTGTTTGTGTTGTGTGTTGTGTTGTGTTGTGTTGTGTGTGATGAAAGATGATCCTCTCTCCCCAAAGAGGTCCTCTTCCGTATGTGTGTTGTGTTGTGTTGTGTTGTGTTGTGTGTGATGAAAGAAGTTCCTTTCTCCCCAAAAAGGTTCTCTTCCGTGTGTTGTGTTGTTTTGTGTTGTGTTAGTGTAAGTAAAGCGATGATACAACGATGATTACATGATGCAATGCGTCCCACGATGATAATACACGATGATAATACACGATGATAATACACATTGCGTTCCACGATGATAATACACGATGCGTCCCACGATGATAATACACGATGATAATACACATTGCGTTCCACGATGATAATACACGATGCGTCCCACGATGATAATACACGATGATAATACACGATGATAATGCACGATGATAATACACGATGCGTTCCACGATGATAATACACGATGATAATACACGATGATAATACACGATGCGTTCCACGATGATAATACACGATGATAATACACGATGATAATACACGATGATAATACACGATGCGTCCCACGATGATAATACACGATGATAATACACGATGCGTCCCACGATGATGATACACGATGATGATACACGATGATAATACACGATGATAATACACGACGATAATACACGATGCGTTCCATGATGATAATACACGATGCGTCCCACGATGATAATACACGATGATAATACACGATGCGTCCCACGATGATAATACACGATGATAATACACGATGATAATACACGATGCGTTCCATGATGATAATACACGATGATAATACACGATGCGTCCCACGATGATAATACACGATGATAATACACGATGCGTCCCACGATGATAATACACGATGATAATACACGATGATAATACACGATGCGTTCCACGATGATAATACACGATGATAATACACGATGATAATACACGATGCGTTCCACGATGATAATACACGATGATAATACACGATGATAATACACGATGCGTTCCACGATGATAATACACGATGATAATACACGATGATAATACACGATGCGTTCCACGATGATAATACACGATGATAATACACGATGATAATACACGATGATAATACACGATGCGTTCCACGATGATAATACACGATGATAATACACGATGCGTTCCACGATGATAATACACGATGATAATACACGATGCGTTCCACGATGATAATACACGATGATAATACACATTGCGTTCCACGATGATAATACACGATGATAATACACGATGCGTTCCACGATGATAATACACGATGATAATACACGATGCGTTCCACGATGATAATACACGATGATAATACACGATGCGTTCCACGATGATAATACACGATGATAATACACGATGCGTTCCACGATGATAATACACGATGATAATACACGATGATAATACACGATGCGCTCCACAATGATGATACACGATGCGTTCCACAATGATGATACACGATGCGTTCCACAATGATGATACACGATACATAGCCTTCTCCCCTTCAGGGTCCATTTAAATCCAATGGGCAATGGCGTGGACGCTTGCAGCCCCTCACAGTGAACGCGATGTGATGGTGACCAAGAGCCACCCACCATTCGCCGGACACTGCCATGGAGGAAGCACAGTCCTCTTCTAAAGGGCTCCTGGGCTGGCAGTATTTGCCGTAGGGTGTGTGGTGGCGTCTCCTTGGGCTGTCAGGGGCTGCAAGTGACGCTAACATTTTCGTAGGTGGAGCAGAAGAGGAGGCTGGCGTGGACCTTGGGCCCAGATCCAGCCAGCTCCAGTCGGCCGCCTGCTCCTCCACCGCGTCCACCAAGTCTTTCCCCGGCCTGAATAAATTTGGTCCCAAGTTTCCGAAAGTGATTTAATTTTGCAGCGAAAAGAAAATTGCCGACTTGCGATGAAAAATGAGTTGGGTTGACGCGAGTCGAGGAATCAGTTTGCCAGCGAGGCGAGGTGGGAACCTTTTGCTGTGAGCGCCTCGGGTGTTGCCTCTGTGTTTGTTGCCCTCAAATGTGCGTGTGTCTGTGAGGCAATCATTCATTAAGGCAGTGAGCTCTGCCTGCCTGTTCTGCCCTCTTCAAGCGAGTTAGCATTAGAGAAAACATGAACGATGTTGTGTGTGACTGTCAAATGTGATCCAGCAGGTCTCACACTTTGAGATCAATCTCTTGGTCTTCAAAGGAGGAACCGCCTGGAAACACCGCCTGTATCTTTCTCTGCACCAATCTTCCTAGCATTTAACTTTTCATTAGTGTTCATTGTTTTGATGTAGCAATTCGAATTCCTTTTATTTTCAAATTCCACTACGTAACGTGTAATGCTTCAGCTTAACAAACACAGGGATATACTATAGTTTATCTTACACAAGGGATCGTTTTCTGTCTCATCACAAAAAACTGAGCAATTTCAGGATATACTGACATATTATGAACTCAGTGTAACAATCATTACGCCAAGTGGCTGATGATAAGTAGTTACTACTACTATTACTACTACTACTACTACTACTACTACAAGTAGTGCTAGCAGTGTTATGGACACTGAAGACTTAGACGTATTGTAAACTCTCGAATGCCATTAAATGGCAATAAAAAAGGGAGGTTACATAAATTTGCGACTTGGTACAAGTTCGATAATTACGAGGTATATTGTTGTTATTAATATTATTATTAGTAGCAGCAGTATTAACAATCCCTTTGGCTAAAAGCAGTCACAGTGGAATAAAGTGAGTATTTCCCTTTGCTTATACAATCAGCGGTTCACACATCGCCCACATAATATATACGCCTTCCTGCAGCCTCCCTCGTGTTCCCACGTGTCCATGTCTGTCCGTCTCTGTGCTGCTTCACATTCCTTCCTTCACTGTCATCTATGGTGGTCTTATCACTATGCAACTCTTTATAGAGAGGTTAATTATTGATGGAAGGCGACTAGCGAGGGAAGGTGTCAGCAATGCAACAATAGAAGCACCGCGCACATCGAGAAATTGCTTAACATTCAAATCTCTGAAGCTCAAAACTCTGCGAGAGCCCGATGGTTGTGCTCTACACCGCTGGATGGGAAATTGTATTCATTCTTTTGTGTACATCATTGCCCTAATGACTGATATCACAACATGTAAAAGTCATTGTAAAATGTCATTACTAAACATCGGTAAACATTTAACTGGACAAATAAAAGTTTATAGTAAGAGAGCACAGAGTAAGACAAAGGTAAAGCACGAAATAAAAGTGCAAATACAGATAAATAAAATTTTAGTAAAATTTAATAAAACGTTGTCATAAGCCATAGTAAAACTAAGATTATAGTGAAAAAAAAAATAATAAATCATATAAAAAGTACTATCATATTTAATGACAGTGTCTTGAGGCAGCTATGACAGCAAGTGTCTGCCACCGAGAAATATGCACTGTGTTATATTAGTGTTGGTCATTAATCCATTCTTGAGAAAATATTCTTTTGCCTTAACAAGAATGCTTTGGTCTTCTTTAATGATATTCTCTAGGTGTGCCGTAGCACACCTAGAGAAGAAACTGAGTGTCATTCGCGTACTGAACTAAAGTACAGTCACTGGTGCACTTAGCCATGTCATTAACATGTATAGTGGACAGTACTGGTCCAAGGGTGGAGCCTTGAGGGACACCGAAATGGACATTTACTTTAGCAGGTGTTGCCCTTTGCAGTTTTGACTGACAGAGTCATATTGTATTAATAGTTGTTGAAGGAGTCTATGTTGAGGTGAGAACACTTTGCCAGGAGGTTATCATGGCTGACACTGTCCAATGCCTTAGACAAATCACACAGTGTCAACAATGACACTATCTTGTGGTCAATATTATTGTAAATATTATCTGTTATAATAGTTAGCGCAGACTCAGTAGAGAGATGAAGTCTAAAGCCATGCTGGCTGTTACAAATGTATTTGTTATCCTCTAAAAATTCCAAAAGTTGTTGACATACAATTTTTTTTCAGATATTTTGGAGAGCACCGGTAAAAAAAAAAAAAGAACATAAGAAATAAGGGAAGCTGCAAGAAGCGACCAGGCTTACACGTGGCAGTCTCTGTATGAAATATACCTATCTATTTCCATCTGTTATCCCCATCCATAAACTTGTCTAATCTTCTCTTAAAGCTCTCTAATGTCCTAGCACTAACTACATGATTACCGAGTCCGTTCCACTCATCTACCACTCTATTTGAGAACCAATTTCTTCCTATCTTCTTCCTAAACCTAAATTTTTCAAGTTTGAACCCGTTATTTCTTGTTCTGTCTTGGTTGCTGATCCTAATAATTTTGCTTACATCTCCCTTGTTATAACCCTTATACCACTTAAAGTCTTCTATCAGGTCCCCTCTTAACCTACGTCTCTCGAAAGAATGTAAATTTAACAACTTCAACCTCGCCTCGTAAGGAATACTCCTCATCCCCTGTATCCTTTTAGTCATTCTCCTTTGTACTGATTCTAATAGACCTATATCTTTCCTGTAATGTGGGGACCAGAACTGCACAGCGTAGTCTAGATGAGGTCTGACCAGCGCCAAGTATAACTTTAATATTACTTCCGGCCTTCTACTTTTAACACTCCTAGAAATGAATCCTAGTACCCTATTTGCCTTGTTTCTGGCCTCTATGCATTGTTTTCTTAGACGGAATTCAGAGCTAACTATAACTCCTAAATCTTTCTCGTACCCTGTACCTACCAGAGTTTGGTTGTTTAATGTGTACCTATTGTGTGGGTTTCCTCTACCTACGCTAAGCACTTTGCATTTATTGATATTAAATTGCATTTGCCATCTATCCGTCCATTCATTCATTCTATCTAAATCTGCCTGCAAGGCGATGGCATCCGATTCTGAACTAATTAATCTACCTATCTTTGTGTCATCCGCAAAAGGAACAGGACGATAATTGTTTGAATCATTAAAATCACCTTTCTTTAGCAGAGGAACGACACATGCGTTTTTCCAAGCCTGAGGAAATACTCCGGTAACATTTGAGCCATTTATGACGCATGGCAGGTAAGATGCAATAGAATATAAGGCATCCTTGATAAATTTGAGCAAAATTCCATCTGAGCCCACAGAACGTGTTTGGTTAAGACTTTTTACTGTTAATATGAGTGTGTTGGTGTCTACTGGCTTGGGTCTGAATTTTTCAGTCACACTACTGCACTTTACAAAGAGAAGGGTCCAGGGGGAGCACTGATTGCTCTGTACTGTCTGCTGCGTTGTCATATGCTGTCTTTCCTACATTGGCAAAGAAATTATTAAATCATTCTGCTTTTTGAAAGTCATTATGAAGTTCATGTTTTTCTCGAGCTGCTTTTCTTGCTGGGAACTAATTATTTTATCACATTCCATATGGACGATGAATTCTGCTTGCTCTTATTAATATAGCCGATGAATTTTGCTTGCTCTTATTAGACTTTTTAAGATAATTGTATTTTAACAGCACCAATAGGAGACTTTATTTCTTTCTTTTCATTCGCGTATTGCTTTTGCAGACAAATATTGTGTCTGTCTCTCCTCAGCTTGGTGCGGGTGTCGTCACGCTGCCTCACTGCTACACGCAAACCCTCAGTGAGCCAAGGCGCTGCAGGTCTGCTTGCTGCCTTAGTTACTAAAGGAGCACACGCATCCAGACAACTCATGTAATTAGTATTAAAATATCAAGTTGTAGATCAGCGTGGCCTGTGGTCAGTATTTGATCAAAGTGATGGGGTTCTGGCACGAGTAGCTCACAAAGCGTCCTTGTTATACTCGTATTTACCAAGGTGACCAAAAGATTTTAGTTCATGCTCTCTCCGTCTTCTTGATATTTATTGTAATGCCAATTAGGTCATGATCAGGTGCTGGCCCGGGAACAACAGAGGTGGACAAAACACTTTCTGGTTTATTAGTGATGATCACATCCAGCACTGTGGCTGTGGTTGACGTCATCCTAGTGGGCTCATTTATCATTGGTGTGAGTCTGCTATTTCTGATAATACCATCAATTTTGTTTTTCTTAGAAAATAAACCATCATTAAAATCACATCAACATATAAAGCCATTTCTTACATACAGACATTTGTTTCAACACATCTTGGACATATTCAGAAGAGGAAGGTGTGGCCTTGGGGTGTCTTTAAACACAACCTATAATAAAAGCTGGCAACTTACTGCACTGTACACTCGTCCATAAGTCCTGGACACGGGGTTGCTTAGGAGTAGGTAGTTTTATCACACTTACCTTCAGTTGCTTGCTTACATATATGCAGACTCCTCCTCCACGTCCACCACCTCACCTGTGTGTTGTAAAGTTAAATGTTCATCAGGAATTTCATTACGAAGCCACGTCTCGGTAACAAAACAAATCGATATTTCTTTCATTTACAAGATGGTTAATGTCATCGGCAGCATCTTCCCCGCCACATCCCTAGCCGCTGTAGTAACTAGATTGGCGAGATTTGTGTCCAAGTGTATGGCATCCTTCACACCTCAGCCTGTGCTCGTGTCTACACGTCAACTGTTTGTGGTTGAATTCACCGATATTGTGGCATCCTGGTTTCTTCTGATTATGCTGCTGCATATTTGTGGATGTAAAGATTCTTCGGCAGTGTGTGCTGTGCGTACTGTGTAGTGAAAATGTTGCTTCGGAGTGTGTTTCCCTGAGTGTATTTGGTGTGTGTGCTCCTGTCACGAGCCGTGTGCCAGTAAATCTAGAGGATGGCAGGCTCGGACACACAAAATGCTTCAACTTAAAACACTAGGAACTCCAACAACGATATATGATTATATATATATATATATATATATATATATATATATATATATATATATATATATATATATATATATATATATATATATATATATATATATATATATATATATATATATATATATATATTGAATAGGAACAATAAAAATTTAAAAAAGAACAAGAATGAAGCAGGACAATAAATTAACAATATACTCGTATAGTATGAAATACTTGTAGTGATGGCACGGGCTCAGCAGTTGTCTATGCGTGTGTGTGTGTGTGTGAGAGTGTGGCGTGAGTGTAGCACTTGTATAACGAGGGTGTGCGCAGGTGTAACGTGTGGCGTGGCGACGTGAGGGTAGCACAGGTGTAATGAGTGGAGAGGTGAATGTGTGTGCACGAGTGTTGTGAGTGTTCTGCTATGCTGGTGTGAAAGATGACCCAGAATCCAAGCTCCCGGGAGAGGGAAGTAGATCCTCTGCTGTGTGTAGTAGACGCCTGAGGTGTCGACCATAAGGCAGGAGGTGGCTTGGGTTTGGTGCCCGAGGCTTGAGTCTGAAGCCCCGATGTAAGTGGAGCGGTAGATCGAGATTCCCAACCTGCGGGCGTCTCCAGGAGTGGCGGATGAGGGAGCCAAGTCCCATGAGCTCGAGGGTTGTTATAATATATATATATATATATATATATATATATATATATATATATATATATATATATATATATATATATATATATATATATATATATATATATATATATATATATATATATATATATATATATATATACAGTTGTAATTTACGTAAATCCTTATGAACGTGTTGTTTCTCGTTACCCAGAAAAAAAAAAAAAAAAAAATATATATATATATATATATATATATATATATATATATATATATATATATATATATATATATATATATATATATATATATATATATATATATATATATATATATATATATATATATATTTTTTTTTTTTTTTTTTTTTTTTTTTTTTTTTTATTCAGTATTATAGTGACAAGAAAATATCTTGAAATGAAATGTACAATGTGTTCATTTCGTAACGTAAATATTCAACATGCAGAGAAAAATCTAAAGATGAAATGATTTTGCAATATCTGAGGATTTCATTAATGTTTTGTTGGTAGCCTTGTAGTTGTTGAATGACAGAACAAAGCGAGAAACTCACAAATAAGTTAATCAGTAACTGGCAGGAGGAGAGTGTTGAGAATGAGGGTCTTGCATGTCAGGCTGCGATCATTGCTGGCCGTAACAGTCCAGACGTTAGTAATGCCATATTCATTAAGGCGGCAGGTGGGGAGGTGCGGCTATGAATGTGCTTCCCTGCACGGCTGTTGGCTGGAGGCTTACGGTGCAGTGCCGCAAACCTAAGGGGGTTCTCCATTGCAGTATCAACCCGACCTGAGCCGACTGTGGGAGTGACAAATGGTTCCCTGGACGCCGTGTGTCACCGGATTGCAGGCGACCGTCAGGCGGACCATGAGTCGGGACGCTGCCAAGTCCGTTGACTAGAACCTGACCAGGAAAATTTAAGAAGCGTGGCCTTGACCTTGCTCAGCAGTTGTGCCCTCACCTGACCTACGTTATGTTGCTCTGCGTTAATTGTTTCTGGCAAAGTGAGTTAGTGCAGCCGTGCCTTCAGTGTGTCACCATAATTTGCAAGCAGTCGATTTCCTGCTCTACTTTACCAGGTGGTATTTGTTTTGAAAGAGAGTTGAGAAGTGGATTATGTCATGCTCTTAACTTAAATTTTATGCTTCTTTATTCATAACTGCATCAACAGACCACCTGGGAAAAGTAATGCTTTGTGCCTCTGTTTGTTTTCATTTCACGACACGGTAGGAAGAGAGAGCACGTCCACAGAGCAAAGAATTCAAGAGATACCTCTTGGAATTCTGGGAAAATAGGATGTGTATTTCTGGTCGTCCTTCAGAGAAGCTAATGTTATGCATGCGTATGCCATTTAAACTTAGCGAAGAAATTTGAGAAATACTTCTGGAAAATGTTTTAACGAACTCCTATCGTTAATCTTCATAAGAAACGTTTGCACCATAAAGTAACGAAATTTTAAGCCTCACATCCAGCATCAGAGACCATAAGAGCCACAGCAAGGTGTATTCGAGGAACAGTGTTAAGATGTGCATAAACAAAGTAAAATATACGTAGTGCTGACAGGCATCACAGAAAAGAAAACTTGTAATAACATTCCAAAGGAAAAAAAAACTTTTAACCAGTACAGTGTTGCGCTTTGTCAGAGATAGTGGTCTTGTCAGGCTGCATTTCTTTTTCTTAAGCTTTTTATTTACCCCGTAAAATGACAGAAAAAGGAAAATAACAAGTCGATTCACATATATATATATATATATATATATATATATATATATATATATATATATATATATATATATATATATATATATATATATATATATATATTATTCCCATGGTATGAATGCAAGTGTGGCTACCATGCGATTTTGATTCCTGGATTGTTTCCCTCCTCAGAGCCCACGATATCAGACTTGGGAAGCGGAATTTTACTTTTATATTTTTCAAAGCTTTTAATCTCACCTCTACATATACTTTCACAACCTTACCGTATGTGCAATAAATAAGTACGTCTTTACAATATAAATACCTATAATTAAACGAGAACTGTACTTTCAGGTAAAAGGTTGGATGTACATCTGGCAACACCTTACGTCTCAAGGCCATGGCTGCTGCGTACACCCGCAATTATCAAAGAATATAACATACTATGAATTTTGTGACTTACAGTTTTCCTTTCTGGTTACTCTGAAGTCTCATTTCCTATTTACTATGCCTTACTGATTATAGATTTGATGAATAATTTCTACTTACAACCTCACAACATAGGTGGAATACAGAAGCAGGCAGGGAGTTCCAGAGTTTACCAGAGAAGGGCATGAATGATTGAAAATACTGGTTAACTCTTGCATTTGAGAGGTGGACAGAATAGGAGTGAGAGAAAGAAGAAAGTCTTGTGCAGCGAGGCCGAGGGAGGAGGGGAGACATGCAGTTAGCAAGATCAGAAGAGCAGTTGGCATGAAAATAGCAGTAGAAGATAACAAGAGATGCAACATTGCGGCGATGAAAAAGAGGCTGAAGACAGTCAGTTAGAGAAGAGGAGTTGATAAGACGAAAAGCTTTTGATTCCACTCTGTCTAAAAGAGCGGTGTGAATGGAACCCCCCAATAAATGTGAAGCATAGCCTTTACATGGACGGATAAGGCTCCTGTACACAGCAGCTTGTGGGTAGGGGGTGAGAAAAAAAAAAAAAACTGGGTGAGAAGACCCAGAACGCCTAATTTCATAGAAGCTGTTTTACCTAGAGATGAGATGTGAAGTTTCAAGTAAAGGACAAACCAAGAATGTTCAGTGTAGAAGAGGGGGACAGTTGAGTGTCGCTGCAAAAGAGGGGATAGTTGTCTGAAAGCTTGTGTCGAGTTGATAGATGGAGGTATTGAGTTTTTGATGCACTGAACAATACTAAG
Organism: Scylla paramamosain; assembly: GCF_035594125.1. NCBI lineage: Eukaryota > Metazoa > Arthropoda > Malacostraca > Decapoda > Portunidae > Scylla > Scylla paramamosain. The sequence goes on from NW_026973707.1 coordinate 378,140, forward strand.
TGTGCTCTGCCCTAATTAGAAATTTTAGAGAGATCAGAAGTCAGGCGTTCTGTGGTTTCGCTTCATGAACTGAAGGGTTGGATGTCTATGAGAAGACGTAGAAAAGTGCAGGGTGGTATCATCAGCGTAGGAGTGGATAGGACAAGAAGTTTGGTTTAGAAGATAATTGATGAATAATAGGAAGAGAGTGGGTGACAGGACAGAACCCTGAGGAGCACCACTGTTAATAGATTTAGGAAAAAAACAGTGACCGTCTACCACAGCATCAATAGAACGGTCAGAAAGGAAACTTGAGATGAAGTTACAGAGAGAAGGATAGAAGCCGTAGGAGGATAGTTTGGAAATGAAAGCTTTGTGCCATATTCTTTCAAAAGCTTTTGATATGTCTAAGGCAACAGCAAACGTTTCACAAAAATCTCTAAACGAGGATGACCAAGACTCAGTAAGGAAAGCCAGAAGATCACCAGTAGAGCGGCCTTGACAGAACCCATACTGACGACCAGACAGAAGGTTGTAAAGTGATAGATGTTTAAGAATCTTCCTGTTGAGGATAAATTAAAAAGTTTAGAAAGGCAGGAAATTAAAGCAACAGGGCGGTAGTTTGAGGGATTAGAACGGTCATCCTTTTTTGGGAACAGGCTGAATGTAGGCAAACTTCCAGCAAGAAGGAAAGGTAGATGTTGACAGACAGAGTTGAAAGAGTTTGACTATTCAAGGTGCAAGCACGGAGACACAGTTTCTGAGAACAATAGGAGGGACCCCATCAGGTCCATAAGCCTTCCGAGGTTAGCCAGGGCATGGAAAACATCATTGTGAAGACTTTTAATAGGTAGCATGAAGTAGTCAGAGGGTGGAGGAAAGGGAGGAACAAACCCTGAATCGTCCAAGGTAGAGTTTTTAGTAAAGGTTTGAGCGAAGACTTGGCATGGTCCCTGGCAGAAATATAAAGCACATGAGATTCTGGTGATTGAGGGATCAAGTACCTTTAGTGGGCTGCCTCTCCATCATGTATAGCCCGAGAAAAGTCTTGCAAGGTTTGGAAGGTTTAGGTTGAGAAAAAGAGTGAGGAATGTACGCCTCCATGCCAGACACTATCACTTTTGTTATGCTCTCAGCATAACGGTAATGTCGAGGGTTAACCTTTCGTAGTCAGTCTCAGTATTGCTTTTATAGGGATTGTCTACAACAGTTTTCATAGTCAATTCCTACTGGAAATTAGTGACAGTGACTCACATCTCCCTTACGTCTTGCCGACCACTTTTGCGTTTCCTGTCAGTTGTCATTGTGATGGCCATCATAATAATACCTCGGAGTCTCCACCCGGGGAGGGGACCACAGATGTCCCCAGGTCGGACTGCTCTTCTTGTATCGACCCTAAGTGTCTTGGCACCCCTCTCAACTTTTCTCCATTAATTTCTGCATCATTTGTGGTCTCAGATCTAATTTTCAATTTGTAGAACATCACCTCTCTTCTACTAAACCTCATCTTCTTTTCCTCACTGAAACATTGGCGTCTGAGGCAACTGACACACACACACACACACACACACACACACACACACACACACACACACACATAGAGAGAGAGAGAGAGAGAGAGAGAGAGAGGAGAGAGAGAGAGGAGAGAGAGAGAGGAGAGAGAGAGAGAGAGAGAGAGAGAGAGAGAGAGAGAGAGAGAGAGAGAGAGAGAGAGAGAGAGAGAGAGAGGGCAAAGCAGACATTATATGTATAAATGGTTGTTGTTCACAGAAAAGGTTTCTCTAAAAAGGTGTGTGAGCTTGTGTTTGCTCAGCAACACGTGTTTTAGATAGCGACAGGAACACATGCTCCTCATCCTCTTCCAAATCCTCCTCCTCCTCCTCCTCCTCCTCCTTCTCTTCCTCCTCCCCCTTTCCTTCCTTTTCCTCCTCTTCCTCTTCTTCCTCTTCCTACGTATTTCTTATAATTCTGCCAATTTTCTTTTCCATCATCATCATCTTGCTTCCCTGTTTCCTGTCTACCTTACATATATATATATACATATATATATATATATATATATATATATATATATATATATATATATATTATATATATATATATATATATATATATATATATATATATATATATATATATATATATATATATATATATATATATATATATATATATATATACTCGTATATATATATATATATATATATATATATATATATATATATATATATATAGTATATATATATATATATTTTTTTTTTTTTTTTTTTTTTTTTTTTTTTTCTTTTCTTTTTTTTCACATTATGTCTGTTCCATGATGAACACTATCTTCATCATTATCATCATGATGTTTCTGCTCCTCGTCCTCCTCCTCCTCCTCCTCTTCCTACCGCTTACCTCTTTAAAAACTGATGTGTTTCCTCCTCCATCATTGCCATCAATGTCATCATCAATATCATCACCATTGTCATCATCATTACCATCATCATCGTCATCATCATCACCATTGTTATCTTCTTAGTCACCACCACTAGTCATCACCACCCCTTCTATTAACTAGTCATCACCATATCCGCCTTTTATCTACCTACTCACCGCTCACCAAAATAACCCACAGATTACACCAAACATGAGGCTAATCCTTCACTGTGATGTGGCAGCCTTGTCAATTGATTCTTCTACCAAATGTATATTCAAAGAAAAAAAAAACTATAACCTATGAGTCCTGTAGCTTCTTCTCGTTGTGCCAAGACAATGTCTAGTGCAACTTTCGGGTAGACTTTCTAAACATACCTCAAAATAGTCGAGTGTTTCAAATCTCTTAATGCCTGCATTATTTCTATTTTTATTTTACTTATTTATTTATTCATTATATATATATATATATATATATATATATATATATAGATATATATATATATATATATATATATATATATATATATATATATATATATATATATATATATATATATATATATATATATATATATATATATATATATATATATATATATATATATATATATATATATATATATATATATATATATATATATATATATATATATATATATATATATATATATATATATATATATATATATATATATATATATATATATATATATATATATATATATATATATATATATATATATGTATGTATATATATATATATGTATGTATATATATATATGTATGTATATATATATATATATATATATATATATATATATATATATATATATATATATATATATATATATATATATATATATATTATGATGTGTGTGTGTGTGTGTGTGTGTGTGTGTGTGTGTGTGTGTGTGTGTGTGTTATTTTTCAGAGAAATCCTTTGCAAAGGAAAGATACATTGATTCCCTGTTGTCTTTGATATTTTTGTAAATTAAAGAGCGTCAGTATTACATATTGATTGTGTGTGACGATCAAAAGTGATTAATTCAACAGGAGGCGATGTAACTTTGGCAATGGCCTGCTGGGTTGATCATAAATAACCATCTCCCGGAATATCATAATTTGGACCGTTCTGATCAACGACTGCTTACCGGTAGCAATATGGAGCAAAGATCATCAAATTTAATGTGTTATATCTCTGAAAAAAAAAAAATGTGAAAGAAATAGGAAGACTCAAAGTTTAAAACTCACATACGAGGAAAAAACTGAGAAATAAATGTGCAAACTAAAAGGTTAAAGTAGAAAAAGTAAGAGTATTGAAATGGACACACGAAAAAAAAAAGAGAAAATTATAAAGAATACCAGATGGACAAAAGACAGGGGGAAAAAAAAGAGAAAGAGGAAGAATGGAGAAAAAGAGAATGCAAAAACAGACCGGAGGGAAACAGAGAGAAATGCATGAGCGAAACAAACGGGAGGAGGGAAAAAAGAACAGAAAGGGAGAAAACAGAATTGTAAAAACTCTCTCCTGATAAAGGGAGCAGAGTAATCCGTCAGTCTAGGAAACAGTCTAGGAAGGAACTTAACACCTGGTGGATGAAAAAGCAAGTCGCTACTAATCCCAACATTGGCACGACTACTTCTGAATTCCCGTTTTTATCCTTTTCTATTAGTTTTCCATTGTAATAGAAAGGGAAAGGTCAGGCCACTCATTAGAGAGGAGGAAGAGACAAACAAAATATCGAGTAATGAATACGTTGCATTTCTGTTTGAGGTGCGCCACGCATGAGCTTCAGTGCCTCCATCATGACTCTTCTTTATTCTTCCTGTTTTGTGAGGTTTCAACACTTTCCCTTCTCGGACCATTGGTTGCACGCCTCTCCCCCATTCCCTCCCTCTCCCCAACGTCTCACCATCCCAGCCATTCTAACCACGCGTCCCCTTTTCCCTGTGCCGCTTTTTTTTTTTTTTTTTCTCTTCACCTTTAAACTATTTGCCCCATTTCCTTCCTCCTAAATACTCTCCCTTGTCCCTCCGCTCCGTGCATCCTTCCCTTTGAAGTTACCATCGCCGCCTCTTCCTCATTCCGTCCAACAAACTCTGGGTCTGCGTCCCGCCCGTTTATCCTCCTCTTCCTGCTGCTGCTGCTGCCTCATGTAACATCCACCGCGGCACAAGTCAGGTTTAATTGCGTCTGTATTTCAGGTAGTTGTTCTGGAAAATCGTTACGTCGAATCATGCTCCTGGCGACCTTGACTTGAGTTGAGTTGCTCTGTATGTAACTGCCGCCAAAGTAAAACTGTTGAAAATTCATTAGTTAGCAAGCACCACCAGATTAATTACCATCTCGTGCACGTTGTAGTCAGTAATGTTTCCGTGGCCGGGCATTCAGAAGCTACTCACTGGTTAGGTACAAGGAAAGTTGTGGTATTCCAAATTCAGTGTTCTAGGCGAGTGAGTAACTTTGCTTTGTCAGATCTCACTCTTCGTAACAAATTGATCGCAAACGTTACCTCTGCTTTGCTCTTCGTATTTTGGGGAACAAGGAATACACATATAGTTAAGTTCCTTATTATATATTTTTCGAACGCGGGTGTCTTCACACAGTAGCGCGGAGTCTGGTGTCTGCATGATGGGTAATGTGTTTGATATGTAGCCATTAATTGTGAGCAGTATATAGGCCTTGTAATAGGCTCAACAGACCAGCTGGTTGTTGGTAAACATATTTTACAGACACGAGCCATTTTGTACGTTTCATAGGCTCTCCTCCTCCTCTTCCTGCTTTTCATTCTCCTCCATAATTCACTTGACTATTATTTCTCCTCTTTCCCATTTACCTTTCTCAGTCTTCCTCTTGTTTCATTACACCTGCAGAAGCAATTTCAGTATTCGTTAACAAGACTTGCAAAGCAGGTTCAGTGGAAAGTTGTGTTTCATCTGCAGCATTCATGCAGCGTCTGAGGAAGCTGGATAGTCTTTTCATTGTTTTTACACCGCAAGTCTTTATAATTTAGTAAGTCTGTACAGAGCAGTGACGTAATGATTATGATTATTGTTGATTTATTTCTCAGAAGGGCACACTTGCTTCTAATGCGATAAAATTCAATAATATGTGTATATTATAAGGAATTCTATCATGAAAGAAATAATTTGAGGCACTGAAACGCTTCCCTGTCTCCTGACAGTTTGCCACGATGAAGAGAAGAGGAGGACGAGAACTCCTTGAGACACACACCTTTTGAGACAGACAGGCAGACGGTTAGATAGATAGATAGATAGATAGATAGATAGATAGATAGATAGATAGATAGATAGATAGATAGATAGGCTGATTGACTGATTGATTGATAAATAGGATATGATGGACTGAATGAGTGATAGATAACATGATGAAGAATAGATGGCTTACAGACAGTTATCATCTCCCTTCACTCTCCCCATCACCCACACCCTGCATCATTTCCTTACAGTGGCTTACCGGATTCTATATCCTGTAGCCACCTCACCCCCACACCTCTGCACACTACTCTTGAGGGAGCGGCCACCTGGGTCCCTGCCATAAATCACTCACTAATTCATTTTTGTTCCAGCCAGTCTAATCAACTCCTTGAGCCCCCAGCCTCTTTTTTTCCGTTTAGGTTTCCAGCAAGTCTGTCGTATGGTGCTGAAGGAGACACACACACACACTCTCTCTCTCTCTCTCTCTCTCTCTCTCTCTCTCTCTCTCTCTCTCTCTCTCTCTCTCTCTCTCTCTCTCTCTCTCTCTCTCTCTCTCTCTCTCTCTCTCTCTCTCTCTCTCTCTCTCTCTCTCTCTCTTCCTCCCTCTCTCTTGAATTTAGCATTATAGCACCCACAGTTAAGCTCTCCCTTCCTCCTCCTCCTCCGTCATCAGCCAACATCTATCCAGGGTCGTGACTCCCCACATTCCTCTTTTCTCCCTAGCTCTCACAGCTTCATAGCTCTCATAGCTTCATAGAGAGGTGTTCTCACTCCCTCCTCATATAGTTGTTATCCTACCGTTCCCCTCACCATTGTTTTCTTTCTTGCGCTGAAATTTGCTTTATTATTAATATTTTTCTGTGTAAACACACACACACACACACACACACACACACACACACACACACACACACACACACACACACACACACACACACACACACACACACACACACACACACACACACACACACACACACACACACACACACACACACACACACACACACACACACACACACCTTTGGGATCATCCAGAACTTCAAAGATACGCTGTTACATTAAACATCCGGCGAGAAGAAACATACGAGGCTGAAGCTTTTGGTGTGTTTATATTGTAAGTGTTTGGCATCATTATGCAGCGGTAATTTCCCCCGAGAATTTTAAGATATTTCACATGTGCATCTTTCTCACTTTCACCAACGCTTTTCCTCTTGATAAACGGATACACTGCAACGTGTAACAGCTCACATGTATCACCTCTTCTCCTCTGCTGTCTCCCTAGTGTCAAAGGTTGGCTCCATGAATGAATATTCTCAGTTGCTTCTCTCCCCACCACCGTTTGTTGCGCCCACTCTCTCTAGTTTGTCGCAGATCCATCTCTCCATCTCATTCCCTGTCGACTCCTAGAGTTTTTTATTTTTTTTTCCGCGACAGACGCCTTGCAGGCTTTTCATGACAGGAGTGACATGCATCACCACCGCCACCACCAACACCCAGATGGACATGGTGTGCTGCTCATGTCTAGATTAAACTTTTTTTTTTCATTGTAAAATTACTCACCACATCTTAAAAGATCATGATGTATTTTTTGTTTTGTTTTTTGCAAGTAAAGGATGCTGATAAAAAGTAATTAAACTCTGCAGAAAGAAAAAAAAAAAAAGAAAAGAAATCCCTACCCAGTCCATGGTTCCCGAAATGCAACAACAATTGTGTCACGAACACGCACACATGTATACACACACACACACACACACACACACACACACACACACACACACACACACACACACACACACACACACACACACACACACACACACACTAATTTGCGATTATGTGATTAAGTATTTTATATATTTTGTCCCCGTGTCTGAAGAGTGGAGAACCAATGTTATGACCGGGCAGAGACACAACATGCCCTGCAGTGATCCACAGATGTGGGCACACATTGCACATTTTGCACTGGGATGATGTAAAACCTCCCTCTGTTTTGTCAATAGTGTTTACAAAAGGTCCACTTGTACTTAGTTCCGGAAGTGTCTTGCTTCATAGATAATTCATGACATTCAGTTATGAAATATGTGGCAGCGATTCTACCTTAAGAGTACACCCTGAGGCATTAATGTATCAAGAAATCCTGATAGATGTAGATGGAAGGAGATATGACCGATTCTTCAGGGAAATCACTGGGATTGCAGGTCGATGAGCCTCCCTCTCGCGTGCTCGTGTAGACATCTGTGAGTTACTGCAAGCGACAACACCTAAGGGCAGTGTATCTTTCCACACTCTTCACACCGCCTTACGTGTTTTATATTTTGAGATGCGATGCTGCACCATTTATATTGACCTCTACCACAAGCAAAGCTACTTAGCCGCCTAGTAAGTTCAAGCTGGTACCAGCCATGATACCAGCTTCCCCGGATAACGTGGATGTCTAAAGGTTAAGCTGTATATTCTGGTGGAGAGAGAGAGAGAGAGAGAGAGAGAGAGAGAGAGAGAGAGAGAGAGAGAGAGAGAGAGAGAGAGAGAGAGAGAGAGAGATTTCTCCGCAACAAGGTTACTGGCGCTGTTACTACTGCTGCCTCTCCTCCTGTTATACTTGACTGCATAATTTGAATAGTTTGCTCTTTAAGGGTGCGGATTTAAGCCGGGAAGCGAACTCATCACGAACCCGGAACACAAGATCGAAGGGGCATCATCTCCATGCTGCTGCGTCATTACTGAACACACACACACACAAAAAAAAAAATAAATAAATAAATAAAAATAAATAAATGAATAAATAAAATCTAAAAAAGTCAGGTATCCCCTCTACATTTTCATGGCACGTTCTCTTCCTTTACCCCTTTCCTTTCCTTAATTTCGTCCTGTGATCGTTTTCTTTTCGTCTCTCTTTTCGTCGTCTACAAAGCACAAACATTTTACTTTATCTTTCACCAACTCTCAGAGCACACACTCCCTCTTCTTCGTCTCCACCTCCCTTTAGATGCTAGGATATCCACCCTCCCTGCTACCTTTTTTCCTGACGCTTTAATCCAGCCAGTGACACCGCCACTGTGTGCTGCGAAAAAGTGGCACAATTTAAGGGAAATCTTTGTAGCTTCAAAATCAAGTTAACCTTTGCAGCCCAGTGTCTCGCGTCCCCTCAGCGTGGCCAAGTCCCCTCCCGCGGTGCCATTCTCTCAAATCAGCCACAACATGTCAAGGCAGCCAGTCCCTGCTCCCTGCGGAGGCTTTTGTGTTCTCACCATTTCTCTCCACCGTTGCTGCTCGCTGGCCCTTCTTCCCCCTCACACCCGCCCGGGACTGACATCACAAGTGGAAGATATAACCCATTTGCGAGAGTTTTCATGGCGACGAGGGAGCAACAGTGTGTGTAAAGGTCAATTTCCTGGACACTGGAGGCTAAAAATTGCTGGATACTCAGGGTATTCCGCGTCACAGAAAACGGAATTTGCCGCCTGTGAGCGCCTGGCCGCCCCTGGATGGGGGGGGGTGTCTCAAGGCGCCCGTGCATTGTGGCGTGGCTCGTGTGGTTGGTGGGTGCTTGCTCCTTCTTGTGAGAATGTGGCGTATGCCTCTAGATTTTTTTCATGGTTCGATATTAATATGTGAGATGCAGTACGAGATTATGTTTCCGCGTGTGTGAGAGGTTAGTTAATAGAGAAAAAAAAATAAAAATAAAAAATAAAAGAGTCATTGTCGTTCATTAACAAAGCTAAGTAGAAAATGGTTTCAATAG
>NW_026973707.1:390000-427500 GCF_035594125.1 Scylla paramamosain
TTAATATATAGGGAAGTGAAGTGTTATCAAGTGCGTTCTGGGTGGCCAGTGGTGACGTGGCCAGGGCTGTGTCGACACCAGGGTGGTGTTGGTTGTGTGGGGTGCACCTAGGCCCTGTGTTGGCCTTTGAAGGTATGTTAAGCACTATAAATGTCTCTATTTGACTGTGATTATTATGTGTGTTGTTAGATGTGGGTATGGTTCTGGGAAAATGTGTGGATTGCCTCCATACGGTGCATAGCTGTGCAGGATTCATGTGGATTTATGTGACGTGGCTACGGTGCAGGGAGTAGGTGGTGCAATGCCGGCGACCCGACACATTGTGAATTACCAGGGGTTGTGCGGGGTGCGCCAGGTTCCTGTGGTGTCCTTCCAAGCTGGGAAGGTTTAGGATGCAATGTGGGTGTCCAGTGACGGGAGGTACCGCGTAAGTTGATTTATGTTTTGTGAATGTCTTTGATGAAGTTCAGGGTCAGTTGTTTTCATTCTGTGTGATTCATGATAGCTGTCTGTCACTTGTAGTGTGTTCCTTGAAATATTTTGTGTTGTGTTTCGTTGTCGGCTGCTCACGATACGAGGCACATGTCAGCACCAGGTGGTTTGCTGGGGAAATTATTCCAACTGGCACTTGCAGCTTGAAACGCTTTGGGAATTCAATTTCAGACGCCCTGCCCGGTTTATCATTGGTCATCCTACACTACTACTTGATGCTACTACTACTATTATTTACTGCTACTACTAATACTTCATGCTGCTACTACTACTATTTGCTACTACTACTACTACTACTACTACTACTACTACTACTACTACTACTACTTGCTACTTGTACTACTTGCTTCTACTACTTGCTGCTGCTACTACTACTACTACTACTACTACTACTACTACTACTACTACTACTACTACTACAACCACCACCACCACCACCACCAGCACCAGTCCCACTAGGAAATCACAATGACGAGGGCAGCCAGGGATGTACGTCTCCGTGCTCCCTCTCGACTGCCGCCGTCCATGCCACGCGGTGCCTGGCCGCCGCCTCATCACACTGCTGGTTTGTGGATTCCTGCATTCTTAAGGTGTCGCCTTACAACCTCGCCCTCCACCACCACGACTCCGGGGACACAGAGACACTTTTCCTTCGCGTGTTTGTCTTTCACCGCACGGATGTATTTGAGAAAATCGTGAAAGAGAGAGAGAGAGGAGAGAGAGAGAGAGAGAGAGAGAGAGAGAGAGAGAGAGAGAGAGAGAGAGAGAGAGAGAGAGAGCAAGACTGGGAGTGACAATTTAAGAGGCTACTTATCGGTCTTTCAATGTGTTTTATGGTCCATTAGTCTGCTTCCGTCGATCTGGTAACAATGTAGTTCTGTACTCTCTCTCTCTCTCTCTCTCTCTGCTCTCTCTCTCTCTCTCTCTCTCTCTCTCTCTCTAGCTGCAGTACTCTCTGAACTTACGCTTATATTGATGACTTATCTTCTATATTTTCTCGTTCTACCCAGCTCCATAAGTCTCTCTCTCTCTCTCTCTCTCTCTCTCTCTCTCTCTCTCTCTCTCTCTCTCTCTCTCTCTCTCTCTCTCTCTGGGGAAAGCATGTAAAACAACTGGAATTTGTTTTAAGAGAAAATAAAATAGCGTCTCATTCACACGTGTGTAAAAGTATTCGCTTATTGAAAACGCTTCGAGAAGTATAATAATAGAAAAAAAAGAAAACACTGTACACTTTTGGTTCACGATCCTGCTTACGTTCTTCTTTCTACCCAGAGAGAGAGAGAGAGAGAGAGAGAGAGAGAGAGAGAGAGAGAGAGAGAGAGAGAGCGAGCGTGAGTGAGTGAGCGAGCGAGCGAGCGAGCGAGCTGCAGCTGCTTATCCTTTCCTTTCACATTCATGGTATCCCCTCCCTATCTCTGCGTGCGTCTGAGTATGTGTGTGTCTGATGCGGGGCTGAGTATCGTGAACCCTGAGTTATGAGTGTAATTTCCTATGCAATTTCCGTCACTTTACGCTTTTTTCCCTTGTTTATTGTCCCGTCATTGAGCGAGTGAGAGGCGAGGTGGCGATAGCGCTCAGCTTGGCTATAGAGTCACGTGTTGGTTGTGCCTTCTTTATGTAAACGGAGAGGGAAGGTATGGATGGATTGGTGAATGAGTGAGCGAATGAATAAGTGAGTGAGGGAAGGGATGGATGGACTGGCGAAGTGAGTGAATGAGTGAATGAGTGAGTGAGGGAAGGGATGGATGGACTGGCGAGTGAGTGAGTGAGTGAGTCTGAGTGAGTGTTTCTCTTTTCTTTATTCACGTCAGTCTCTCGTAAAGAAAAAAAAAAGTAGGAATACACGAAGGAACGTTAAGGAAGAATAAACTTCAAGTAAATTTGCTGGCCCTAACGAGGGTATCTGTGATAAAGCTACACTGATCTAAAGGCAAAAGATGTAGTACAGGATAATAAAGGTGAAGGGTTGTGTACGAGTGTGAAAATGCACTCTGCCTCTCTTTATGTATGTCTGGTTGTCTGTATTTGTGTGTGTGTCTTTCTGGTCTGTGTGTCTTTCTGTCTGTACTTTTTGGTCTGTTTGTGTCTGTGTCTGTTTCTCTCCGTGTATGCCTGCTTTTCTCTCTGCCTATTTGTTTCTCTCTCTCTCTCTCTCTCTCTCTCTCTCTCTCTCTCTCTCTCTCTCTCTCTCTCTCTCTCTCTCTCTCTCTCTCACACACACACACACACACCGTAATGCATAAACGCAAACCTGATTTATTTTTCCGTTGTATCTGATGTTGTTATCTTGTTAACATATCTTTACTTTGTGCAGCTTGGCTCACTTCTCATCCCTTCCTTCCTGGAGGCAGCGGTGCAGGGCAGGGCAGGCGGACACCAGGCAAGGGCGGGGTGACGAGGCGACTTGTTGTATTGTCCCTCATTGTGTGTCCCTTGCAGTGCCATATATATATAGCTGTTTTTTGTCAACGGGTATTCATTTACATCACCATTCACTGTCGAACTTGTATGCTGTTCAACATTAACATACAAATTAGTTTAAGCCGTTCATAAATTCCATTGGCCTTTGAGGTAAACTTTATCTGTTCGTTTTTTCCTCCTTGTTACGACTTGAGCGATTTCAAGACAAGTATCAAGTAAACTCCGTAACTAAATTGACGATTTTTAGTTTGGAGGGAGAGGGAGACGGAAAGTTGACCGGGCATTTCCCCCTGGTGGCTGTGCCGTTGTCCAGGTTCCTCGACACGTGAAAAAAAAAAGTAAATAAAAAAAAAATTAAATAAATAAAAAAAATAATAATAATGACAATAATTATAAAGTAAAGCAAGCTACGTACACACACCTAGAACATAAGAACATAAGAACATAAGAGATAAGGGAAGCTGCAAGAAGCGACCAGACATACACGTGGCAGTCCCTGTATGAAACACACCTACCTACTTCCATCTATTATCCCCATCCATAAACTTGTCTAATCTTCAATATAACAGTGAAGGCAAGATCGCAGGTACAAGCACAAGAACAAGACGTCAAATCGTATGAATAAAGATCATTGGAAGCCTTACCGCTGGTGAATAGTGATGAGACACTAGAACTATGTGGCTGTGACTCTTGGAGGCTGTGGGGACACCATTGTTGCTGTGTTTCCTGATGACTCGCTCAGACTAGGCCGAGTTTGTTGTCGTTGCTGCACCGAAGAGGACCATCTCTTGAGAACATCACTGATATTTGATCCTCTCTCTATTATAGAGCATTTGATGGCAAATTATGGACAGACTACACCAAGCTGTTTGTCGTTGCTGCTGCAGAGACCACCATCTCTTTGGATATCACAATAATGTTTAGTTTCCTCTCATATTTCTCTCTATCACAGCGTGTTAGATGGCAAGTTTTGGACAACGCAGTAATATTCAGTGTACTCGTATTTATTCCCACCGCATTGTGTCTGGCAGCAAATTTCGTCATGTAGGGAAGTCTGGCTATCATGATAACACATCTCTAATGTCTTTCTTCATCACAGCATGTCAGAGAAAACTTTTGGATATTACAATAATAATTCACGTTCCTATTTCAGTACGTTAGGCAGCAAATGTTGACATCCCAGTGACAATATCTCCCTTTTCAAGTGTTTATCACTGCACGTCAGATAACAAGTTGTGGACAAAAGATCTGGTAGGAGACAGGAAAATTTGGACGAAAAATCAGATGATAGGGAGATTTAGCACAACCCTTGTATTGGTGATGAAACTGAGGCACCGAGCAGATGTATTTCATTTGTCTTTCGGATTTGATTTGATTTGTCTTTCAGATTTGACTTTCCTGTGCCTTGGAAGCTGCGAAGACTGCATGGTATTCGTGGGGTTTGTAATTTATTGATATCCTTGATCCACACTCGTGAAAACAGCTATAGTTTGCTTTGCCCTTGCGCCACGTGTATAATTATGTTAACGTAATAACATACAGGATTGAACTGAACAGCGTTGAGTCCAGTTTAAGAAGCTCGTATATTCCTTTTTTTTTCCTAACTGAATGTGGCGAGTGAAATTCATGAACCACTTCTCAGATGGCAGATATTGTTTACCCTTGCACCACATGGGTAAAAAAATCCTAATTCGATAATGTACAGTCCAGTATAAGATCAGACTTTCTCCTTTCCTATTTAAGTGTGCTTATTGACATTCATGAACCGGAGCTCAGGAAGGCAAGCCAATATCGTGTGCTTTAACCTTGTACCGCTCGAAACATACCAGGATAAGATGCAACATTTACTGTGATAACGACGTGTGTAAACAACACTAAACTTTCTTTTTGCTGAGTTAAGGAGTGTGTATAACGATATTCATGAGCCACACCTCATAAGGCCAAGCCAGTGCAGTGTGCTTTACCCTTGAAAACGTAATGAAAGATGCAGCATTTGGTTAGATAGCTCCCGGTGTAAGAGCATTCCACTTCCTTCTTTTCCTACTTAAGGATCTTGATATTCATGAAGTTCACCTCACAAATTCAAGCAAATATTGTATATTGTACCTCACAACACTTGAAAATATAGAATAAGTCGTAGCTTTCAGTGTGATAACGTCCAGTGTAAGAATATCCGACTTTTTGTCCTCGTTTATTGGTGGATATATTGACAATCATGAACGCACCTCAGAAATCTAAACTTACATAGAATTCTTTACCGTTGTATCATAAAAAGAAAAAAAAAACATACCAGAATAATATATATCAAACTCCATATTAGTCGCTGCAAGAGTACCCGACTTTGGCTTTCTACGTCAGGGTCAAAGTTACGCTGATTGGCATTTATGAACGCCCCCTTAGAAAAACAACACAGTATGCTTCACATTAGCACCACATTAAAAAAACCTGATTCATGTGCAAATCTTGGGTGTAGCGTCCACTGTAAGAACTTAATTTTTATTTATTTTTTTTTTTCGTTAGAGTTGAGTTGATTTTTACTATCACTCGATTTTTTTTTTCTAGGAGGGACACTGGCCAAGGGAAACAAAAAAAAAAAAAAATGCCCACTGAGATGCCAGTCCCATAAGAGGGTCCAAAGCGGTAGTAAAACATTCAAGGATAAGTGTCTTGAAACCTCCCTCTTGAAGGAATTCAAGTCATAGGAAGGTGGAAATACAGAAGCAGGCAGGGAGTTCCAGAGTTTATCAGAGAAAGGGATGAATGACTGAAAATACTGGCTAACTCTTGCATTAGAGAGGTGGACAGAATAGGGATGAAAGAAAGAAGAAAGTCTTGTGCAGCGAGGCCACGGGAGGAGGGGAGGCATGCAGTTAGCAAGATCAGAAGAGCAGTTAGCATGAAAATAGCGGTAGAAGACAGCTAGAGATGCAGCGTTGCGGCGATGAGAGAGAGGCTGAAGACAGTCAGTTAGAGGAGAGGAGTTGATGAGACGAAAAGTTTTTGATTCCACCCTTTCTAGAAGAGCAGTATGAATGGAAACCCCCAGACATGTGAAGCATACTCCATACATGGACGGATAAGGCCCTTGTACAGAGTTAGCAGCTGGGGAGGATAGGGGGTGAGAAAAACTGGCGAAAACGTCTCAGAACGCCTAACTTCATAAAAGCTGTTTTAGCTGGAGATGAGATACGAAGTTTCCAGTTCAGATTATAAGTAAAGGACAGACCGAGGATGTTCAGTGTAGAAGAGGGGGGCAGTTGAGTGTCATTGAAGAAGAGGGGATACTTGTCTGGAAGGTTGTGTCGAGTTTTTTTTTTTTTTTATGTAGGAAGGACACTGGCCAGGGGCAACAAAAATCTAATAAAAAAAAATGGCCAGTCCCATAAAAGGGTCAAAGCAGTGGTCAAAAATTGGTGGATAAGTATCTTGAAACCTCCCTCTTGAAGGAATTCAAGTCATAGGAAGGTGGAAATACAGAAGCAGGCAGGGAGTTCCAGAGTTTACCAGAGAAAGGGATGAATGATTGAGAATACTGGTTAACTCTTGCGTTAGAGAGGTGGACAGAATAGGGGTGAGAGAAAAAAGAAAGTCTTGTGCAGCGAGGCCGTGGAAGGAGGGGAGGCATGCAGTTAGCAAGATCAGAAGAGCAGTTGGCATGAAAATAGCGGTAGAAGACAGCTAGATATGCAACATTGCGGCGGTGAGAGAGGGGCTGAAGACAGTCAGTTAGAGTTGATAGATGGAGGAATTGAGTTTTTGAGACATTGAACAAAACCAAGTTTGCTTTGCCCCAGTCAGATATTTTAGAAAGATCAGAAATCAGGCGTTCTGCGGCTTCCCTGCGTGAAATGTTTACTTCCTGAAGAGTTGGACGTCTATGAAAAGACGTGGAAAAGTGCAGGGTGGTATCATCAGCGTAGGAGTGGATAGGACAAAAAATTTAGTTTAGAAGGTCATTAATGAATAATAAGAATATAGTGGATGACTGGACAGAACTCTGAGGAACACCATTACTGATAGATTTAGGAGAAGAACAGTGACCGTCTACCACAGCAGCAATAGAACGGTCAGAAAGGAAACTTGAATGAAGTTACAGAGAGAAGGATGGAAGCTGTAGGAGGGTAGTTTGGAAATGAAAGCTTTGTGCCAGACTCTATCAAAAGCTTTTGATATGTCCAAGGCAACAGCAAAAGTTTCACCAAAATCTCTAAGAGAGGATGACCAAGACTCAGTAAGGAAAGCCAGAAGATCACCAGTAGAGTGGTCTTGATGGAACCCATACTGGCGATCAGATAGAAGGTTGTGAAGTGATAGATGTTTAAGAATCTTCCTGTTGAGGATAGATTCAAAAACTTTAGATAGGCAGGAAATTAAAACAATAGGACGGTAGTTTGAGGGATTAGAATGGTCACCCTTTTTAGGGAACAGGCTGAATGTAGGCAAACTTCCAGCAAGAAGGAAAGGTAGATGTTGACAGACAGAGATGAAAGAGTTTGACTAGGCAAGGTGCACGCAGGAGAACAATAGGAGAACAATAGGAGCGACCCCATCAGGTCCATAAGCCTTCCGAGGGTTTAGGCCAGCAAGGGCATGGAAAACATCATTGCGAAGAATTTTAATAGGTAGCATGAAGTAGTCAGAAGCTAGAGGAGAGGGAGGAACAAGCCCAGAATCGTCCAAAGTAGAGTTTTTAGCAAAGGTTTGAGCGAAGAGTTCAGCTTTAGAAATAGATGTGATAGCAGTGGTGGCATCTGGTTGAAATAAAGGAGGTAAAGAAGAAGAAGCAAAGTTATTGTAGATATTTTTGGCTAGATGCCAGAAGTCACGAGGGGAGTTAGAGCTTAAAAGATTTTGACACTTTCTGTTAATGAAGGAGTTTTTGGCTAGTTGGAGAACAGACTTGGCATGGTTCCGGGCAGAAATATAAAGTGCATGATATTCTGGTGATGGAAGGTTTAAGTACCTTTTGTGTTTCCAGTCTTCGTACTTGTTCTCTTTGTCCTCGTCCCAACCTCTTAACGATGACCAAAATATCTGCTGCTTTTTTGTTTTCCTTTCTAATCCTCCTCCTCCTCCTCCTCCTCCTCCTCCTCCTCCTCCTGGTCTGAATCCGTTCCCAACGGATTTATGTAAATAAATAAATAAATAAATATATATATATATATATATATATATATATATATATATATATATATATATATATATATATATATATATATATATATATATATATATATATATATATATATATATGAAAGTGTTTGATATAGATAAAAGTGTTTGGTGGGTTATTTACAGTATTACTGAGTGCCTCGAAAACAGAATTCCTCCGTTCATCAACTCCAGACGACCTTCCAGACAAGCAACCTCTCTATTTCTCTCATACTGAACACCCTCGCTGTGTTCTTTGATTGTCATCCAAAGTGCAAACTTCACAATTCATCTCTTGCTTCCTCTACAGAACTCAAAGAAGAATAGGTGGAGATGAGATGATGACAGGAATAAGCAGTAGGAGGAAGCAAGGAGGAAGAAATTGAATCAATATCTCTTTGCTTCTAAAATCCAAAACATTTTACCTTATCCTCTTCCTCCTCTTCCTCCTCATCCTCCTCCTTCTCCTCCTTCTCCTCCTCCTCCTCTAAAGACCTGGTAGATGTGGAGCTGTTTGATATAGAAGAGGTATCCCTATTTCTCCAAGCCATAGAAAATGTACTTCACGATCTGAACATTATCTGCTGTCTGTTTAATGGTGAACTCTCGTATCCCAGCTAATTTTATCAGAGAGAGAGAGAGAGAGAGAGAGAGAGAGAGAGAGAGAGAGAGAGAGAGAGAGAGAGAGAGAGAGAGAGAGAGAGAGAGAGAGAGAGAGAGAGAGAGAATGTTATAGGTTTATATTATACATGATTATTTTTAAAGTTATTTATAATTGCTATTGTTCTTGTTGTTGTTGTTGTTTTTGTTGTTGTTCTTTAATTAAAGGTTGTGGCTATTGTTGTTGTTCTTATTTTTGTTCGATTAAATATTACTACTAATTTATTAATGTTATTATATTTTACCTGTACTAGTAGTAGTAGTAGTAGCAGTAGTTGTTGTTGTTGTTGTTGTTGTTTTTAATATTATTTTATGCAATTTATTTGAAAGTATTTATTCATTTTTTTATATATATATATATATATATATATATATATATATATATATATATATATATATATATATATATATATATATATATATATATATATATATATATATATATATATATATATATATATATATATATATGTGGGTATGTCCTTTGGTTGTTACCTTTGGTTGTCATCTAAATCGCAAACTTGATAATTTATCTATTGCTTCCTCTGCAGAACTCAAGGAAGAAGGAGAAGAGATGAGAATAAGAATGGGAAGAGGAGGAAAAGGAGGAACTGAGAAGGAAGATATTAGAGTAATATCTCTTTACTTACAAAAAAACACAAGATTATACCTCCTCTTCTTCCTCCTTCTCCTTCTCCTTTTTCTCCTTTTCCTCTTCCTCCTTCTCCTCTTCTTCTAGAGACGAGGTGGAGATAGATCTGTGTAATATAGAAGAGTTTCCCCTGCTTCTACAAGCCACAGAAAACGGATTTCACCATCTTAACCTTCACTTTTGCCTGTTCTCCTTTTTTTTTTTTTTGATGGGGAGCCCTCGTATTCCAACTAAGTTTCTGAGAGAGAGAGAGAGAGAGAGAGAGAGAGAGAGAGAGAGAGAGAGAGAGAGAGAGAGAGAGAGAGAGAGAGAGAGAAGATGGCTAATGCGTGGATGAGTGGGTGGGTGATTGGTGAGTGGATAAATCTCTGGGTAGGTAGGTGAATGAAATGAGTGAGAAGTGGATGGGTAAGTGAATAGGTGTGTGTATGGAGGGATGTGTAGATGGGTAGATGCATATGGAGATGTGTGGAGGAATGGATGGATGGATGGACTGATGTGTGAATGCAAGGGTGAGTGAGTGGATGAATGGAAGGATGCATGGATGGTTGTGAGTATGTGTGTGGATAGATGAATGGATGGCCGGGTCAGTGGATGGGTCAGTGGATGAGGGGGTGAATGGTTTTGTGGATAGGTGGGTGGGTGAGTGGATGAGTGGGTCAGTTGGTGAGTGGTTAGATGGTAGGCAGGTTAGAGAATGGGTTGGTGAGTAGATGGGGAGGATAAATAATGGATCAGTGGGAGTCAGTGGTTGGATGGATGGGAGGGTAAGTGAATCAGGGGGTGGTTGAGTGGATGGGTGAATGTGGGTGAATAAGTAGATGGATGGGTTGGTGAACGTTATATTAGTGTGTGCGGATCCACAATGCTGCTTTCATGAAGCCTGTAGTGCAGACGTTTGAGTCTAGAGACATTTTGAGGACCAAATGGTTTGGGTACCCAGTGTGTCGAGTACCAAACGTCCTGAGGCCTATTTGCGCTCAGGCTGATGTGTTTTGAGGAGCATCTGACCTGAGGCTTATATGACCTGAGTACCGTCCGCCCAAGTACCAAGTGACTAGCTCCCCACGGGGACGAAAGACTCAAGAGGTGGAGTCAACACAGCTCAAGCAGGGTCGTCCAGGCAACAAAGGAATCGAAGCAAAGCCAGTTCTCATATAAAATTTATAAAACCCATGAGAGAGTAAAGAAGGAAAAAATCAGGGTGTTTGTTAATGAATACTTATAAATGTGCGGAGAATTTAAAAGTCGTGGATATGAAATGGAGTCAGTTGCGTTAGATTAAGTTTAAATTCTGCCTCTTACTTAATGTGAAATAATAAATAGGATAATATAAAACGTTATGAAACCCATGAAACTGTAAGGAAGAAAAACTGTCTGGGTGGTTGTTGATGAATATTTATAAACGTCGCTGAGAAAGTCTTGTGTGGAAGAAAAGAAGTTACTTGTGTTGAATTAAACAGAGATTCTGCCTCTTACAATGAAATAATAACAAAAAAAAAAATCAAGTACATAAAACAAAGTCAATATTATAAAGGTAGCTTAGAAACTCGTGTAAAAAGTTAAGGAAGGCTTTTTAAATTAAGCTTAAAAGTTCTTGTACTGAAATATTGAAATTCTCCTTTCTCTTTTACTCAATGTAAGCGCCGTACGACGCCTATTAATGTATTGTACTGGAGGTGACTGAAACGAGCTGTGCAGTACGCGCTCTTTGTATTCAGAAGCGGTCAAACCTGTGAATTAACATAGTATCACTAATACTGAGAAAAACACAGAAGAGTATATCAGTAGATAAAACAAGTATTGCAGTACATCAATGTCGTGACACTTCACGTCGTCAGTTCCCTAACATATGTGAGTCAATACAGAGTGACCTACACTTTAGCGGGTTCAGTCAGTTCTACAGATGAACACCACCAGCACAAACACAGCAAGTCGCCCTCTCGTCTGCGTGATCTGATGTACGTCATTATGTTACGTTAAGTGTACTTATACTAACACACATCAATAAATCCTCAGTTACATAAGTATCTAATTACTATAAGTAGTTACATTAATTATATTGACACATCATTAAATCTGTTATCTAATACTATGATGAATACATACACAGTGCGGGGAACAGGCGTTTTCTTGGTTATATGCAAGGGATTACACTTGGGGATTTACCAGGATGAGAACTCGGGGATTTACTGGGATTTACTCTCCGCGCCTTCCGAGACACGTCTGACGTGTAGGCGTAACTGGCGTGAAGTGGCTTTGGAGACGCTGGTGGGCCCCTACAGCCTATGATGTTCATTATGCTGTAGGTACGTTATCAACACTCACGTCACAACAACCGACCATTCGGCGAGAGAAATAACTGAGAGGGCAAGTTCAACGCGTCCCCTCGGCCCTACACTCCCCTCCCACTCTGTTGTGCCGGCGCGTAGGCGCGCCATACACTGCTCATGTATAACAACCAGGTGCTACAAATAATATAACGCTAACAAATAAAACATAAAATGTCACATTACAATGTACGTATGTGCGTATCTCTAGACGTCGTGTAAGGTGTACATATACGGCGGCTACACTCAATATGAAATTATAAGAAAAAAAAAAAATCTCAGGTGACAAAAATTTACGTACGTCGTTTTAGAAAGTGTTATAAGGAACGATACAAGGAGTGTATTATTAGGATGGAATTGCTTTGAATCATGAGGTGGTTTAAAAATTCCCCTCGCTAGTTAATCTGTGCCTCGTACTTACGTAACATAGAAAAGGAAGACAGAAAAAGAGAGAGAAAAAGAGAGCTAATTTAGATTAAATACCATAGCAGAGAGTGCTGTATAAAAAGAGTAAGGCTTGTTAAATTTCATCATGTGAAGTGGATTTATTTTTATCTTACCTTGTATTTATGTGAAATAGTGAGACAAAAATATATCACGAGTCTGGTGAGTGTATTAACTTTCAGAAAATAATGTGTAAAAAGAAAAGTGTTGTGTATATTGACACCTGTGCAGTGGTGAGGCGACTGAGGAAGCTCCTGTCACCATTGAATTTCTGCCTTACTTTTAACTTAATATCTGTACGAACCAGTCAGGGAAAGTCAAGTATGTGGTGAGTTTATTAACGCTGCTTCAGAAAGTACTGTAATATAAATGTAGGTCGCACGTGATGAAATTATTCAGAATGATGAAGTGGTTGAGAAATTTCCCCTACTAGTGAATGCCCGCCTCGCACTTACCTAACATGAACTACTGAGACGAAAAATGAAGTCTAGTGATTTTACAAACGTATTAGAACGTAGAAAAGGTGCAAAAAGTCATGTTAAAATCAATTAGTGGGAGTGGTGTGGAGCTTAAGCATTCTACGCCTCCACTGATGAATCTCCACCACACACTTACCTCACAGAGTATTAAGAGGGAGACAATAGCAGTGTTCATATAAGGTAACATACAGTGTGGCATAAAAAAAATCGTTATATTTAATTATTCTGAGTAGTGAGGATGTCAAACTTTTCACGCCTCCAGTAGTGAAGCTCCACCACACAAATGTGAAATATTAACAGGTGAAGTCTCTGGTGATCATATAAAGCATAATGAAACAAAGTAGTATTGAAACTCACGTTAGATTTGATTACTTTGACACACACACACACACACACACACACACACACACACAAGCCGCACAATAGTTCTTCTACATACTCGTAATGGCTTCTCCTTGCATTCAGTCATTCCTTTTCCACTGTTTCCTATCCCCACCTATATATCCCCACACCCAACTTCTCATCCTTCTGCCTACTCATCCCTTTCTCTCCTCCCCTGCCTTATTCCCTATCCAAGTTATTCTCCACTCTGTCCTAGCCATCTCACAACCAGCCTGCCCTACACTACCTATCCATCCCTCGCTCGCCTGACCTTCCTTAATCTCTTGTGACGTCGCAGATCTCTAGATGGACGGCACTTGGAACTGAATCCTGAGACGAATCATCTTGGCAGCGCGAGACTCAAGGGACGAGGCTGATATGATTGTGTGTGGCGTAAATGTACGTACGAGTATGTAGCTTACCACAAATAGTTGTATAAGTATACAGGTCTTCTGCAGTTTATTCTTCCTATATACTGATGAGTCTTGCGCACCAGATAACAATATTGCTTCTCCTATCGCCGTTTCCTAGAGTGAGGGGTTGGCTCCTTGTACGAGTCTTCTCCAGTTGTTTCTGTCCATTGCATCTTCCTCTGTGACTCCCATCCTTTCCAGTTCTACCGCAATTTCTTCCCTCCATCTCACTCTGTCTCATTGTAAGCAGCAATGTTCCTGCGTCACCTCATCTTGGTTTTTGTGAGTCATGTTAATTACTCACAGGTTTGTTACGAGCTGAAACGCTCGAGCTGCTTCGCTGCGTCACTCACTGTTCATGCTCATCTCTATCAGCGTCCACGTCTCCTTTATTGACAGCATAACTCTTATTTCCATATAAAAAAAAAAAAAATTATATTAGTATGTAAAATCATGATACATTCGTGTGAATACAATTTCTTGGACAGATATCACGCCGCTGCCTCTATGTATTTACAGAACAAGCCAGCGCCAAGTACACGAGTTGGGACGAAACGACACCGTGACGCAGTGGGCCTCTGGTCTCGTGGACAGTGATCTGCCGCAAGAGGAAGAATGCACGTGAGTTTTGTCCTGGCCAAGGAATTCCGGATAACGCAGGTGTTTGGGAGAGTGGATGATCAGACAGGACTGAGTAGATGCTGAGTCTCGGGAGTGAACTGTGTGGTGCAGGACTGTAGCGGTTATGCAGTCTCTTTATAACGAGAGACACATCGTGGAGGAGGCTGGCGAGTGCTCTCAACACACGTGACGGAGCGGCGCCATGGTAACTGTGACCGTGGCCAGGAAGTCTCTTGTGCTGAACACTGCAATGTTGTGTTATCAAGACTGTGTATTGGTGCAGCGCATACAGTCGGATCACTAAGCGTGTTGTAGTGATGAGACTATGGCGAATGATTATTGATCGTTAGAAAAAAACTATAGGTTTGATAATAATTTAATGCTTGAGTTACACTAACACTCCATCACTACCGCCACCACCACCGCCATAACCACCGCCACCACCGCCGCTATTAAGAGTAAGTACATGATTCTTGTTCTCGTTAATAGTGATAGGAAGGAAATATCTCCATTTTTCTCCCGTATACTGTGGAAGTGCTGCCTCAACACACCGCCGCCGCCGCTATGAGAAGTACATGATTCTTGTTCACCTTTATAGTGTTGTGTTGGTGGGTGGCTGCGGCTGTGATAGGAAGTATTGTTACACCGTTATGATAGCGCTGGTTGTGTGAGTGAGGTAACAACTTGGAACAATTCCTAGTATTAAAGATTAAGGTCACATTGTTTGCTACGGAAGACCAGACGGCATGGAAGTGGGGGGAGCGGTCTTTTGATGAATAAATAAACACCAGGAAATTATATTTCTTACACGTATCGTTAAGCTGAAGTACCATGCTTAGTAGTAATCAAACTAAACAGTATAATATCAAATGAAAACCATAGATATCCTCACCAGCACATACACCTACGGTACGCTGAAGCCCCTGGCATGTCTTGTGCGGCGTAAATTATGAAACAAGAGGGTCTGCGTGTTCCCCGTCCTGCCCTGCGGCTTAGCAAGGGGGAGTCCACTTAGACTGTTTTGATCTGTCCCTTAAAAACTGCTTGAGTAGCAGCTGGCGGGTCCGAGGCAGGTGGCAGTAACCCAAGACGGTACAAGGACACACCTGGCGGCCTGCGTTTTGTACTAAGAGATAAGGAAGAGTCGCTATGATTAAAAAACGAATTTAAAGATTGCTTATGGAGAGAAATGCGTGTGGCTGGCGTGTCATAAGCAGCGTGTGCGTTGCTTCAGTTCATGATCTCGACGTCTCACCTGGCAGGCCTCTGTGTTTTATTCCGAGATGTAGAGGAGTCTCTGTGACCAATGAGCGAACCAAAAACATCGCTTATTCAAAATCAGTGTGTGTAGCGTGTGTCAGAAGCTTTGTGTGTGTTGATTCTGTTCATGACGTTGTCACACCTGCCCGGCCTGCGTCTCTGGTAAGAGATAAACTAAAAGATCGCTGATGCAACGGAGGAGTGTATTAGTTTGTCAGAAGCAGCGTGTGTTGATTCTGTTCATGATCTCGTTGTCACACCTGCTTTGCCTCCACCATAAGAGATGACGATGACTTGCTGTGATTAATGAGTTAAATGAGCTAAAAAATGCAACGTGTGTTGATTCTATCCGTAATCTCGTTAGGCAGGAGCAGAGGCGAGGCAGGGATGAGTCTATAGTATATTCTGGCGGGACACACACCCACCCACTGCCGCCCTCATGAAATGTGTATGCATCGGTGTTAAAAATGCATCACATGTTGTGCCTTTCTCTCTGTCTCTCTTTCCTTCTCTGCATAAATGATGTCGATCTAAAAATTACTCCATTCAACGTCAAAAGTAATTATTTAAACAATTGTTTGTTTGTTTATTCTGGACAGTAATTGTGTGCTGCTTTGGGATCACTTTTTGCTGGGAGGGAGGGAGGACCTGGGAATGTGTGAGTTCACTTTTATATATATATATATATATATATATATATATATATATATATATATATATATATATATATATATATATATATATATATATATATATATATATATATATATTTTTTTTTTTTTTTTTTTGGAGGATTGTGTATGTGTGTGTGTGTGTGTGTGTGTGTGTGTGTGTGTGTATGTGTGTGTGTGAGTTAAGTCGTCTTGTTTTTAGCTTAAAATTTTGTAAAAAAAAAAAAAAAAACGTAGGAGAAGAGAACAGAGGAGGAGAAAAAAACATGAGAGTAATGAAGTGAATAGAGATGCCAGTGACCTCGACCGTGCATTCTTCCCAAGCACGTGCACGGAGACTCAAGACTTGACGTTTGTGTGTTCGTGCGGGTGCGTGCTTGTGTGCGTGTTAACCTGCTGGTGTTGCCTTGATAACACCACCATGCAGGCAGCACGCATCATATGGAGTACTTTACATAATGCCACGCAGATGAAGAGAACCGATACTCAGGAGTCCAGACAGGAGGCGACAGGGGGTGGGGATTGACTGGCTTATGTAACGCAGGTGCTGTCTTGTGTGACGGAGGGAGAAGGAAGGGAGGTGCTGTTTTGAGTGACGGAGGGCAAGGCAAGGGAGGTAATTTTTATCGATGTGTTTTTTCAAGGAAGTGCTGTGCTTTTGATTTTATCTGAAGTGAAGGCATGAAAAATACGTCGGAAGATTAAAATTTCAACACAAATAAAAACGTTAAAAAAATAAATAAATGAAAAATCACAGAATCACATCGGAACCATATTTCTAAACGTTTCGACCGAATTAACTAACTCAGTGGTCATTGAAAACAGTCCTAATGAGAGAGCAAAGCGTTTAAGAATGGAGACTTCGCTGAACGTGACAGGCGAATCGTGACGCGGGGCTGCTGAAGTGTGGGGCGGCGAGGGGTTGTCACGTCACGGTGGCTGCGGCGGGGGAGTCAGCAGCGGTCCCTCGGCGGCAGGGAATCAGTAGCAGGACTTCCAACACTTCCTTCATAATGCACGGAGAAAATCACTGAACTGTGCTATCCATTGTGTCCATTAAACACACGAGGTGGAGGCGACAGTGGCCTGAACATTGTGTCCCGGAGCTCACGAGGAAAGTTGTGTGTGTGTGTGTGTGTGTGTGTGTGTGTGTGTGTGTGTGTGTGTGTGTGTGTGTGTGCACAGAGGGGAGCATGAAAATAAGTGGGTGTTAGTTGAGCATTATTTATTTATTTGCATGAGAGAGAGAGAGAGAGAGAGAGAGAGAGAGAGAGAGAGAGAGAGAGAGAGAGAGAGAGAGAGAGAGAGAGAGACTGACTGACTCCACATCCACACCCACCCACCCACACACACACACTCAATCCTCCAGAAAAAAAAAAAAAAAAAATATATATATATATATATATATATATATATATATATATATATATATATATATATATATATATATATATATATATATATATATATATATATATATATATATATATATTAATAAGAGTATAAGCCCATTAATTATAAAAGTGAGTCATTAAAGTAATAACAACAACATGAGAAAGACGTGAGACTGAAAAATAAATATCAGAGCGTCACACTTTAGATCTCATTCTCGTTTCTGCGACTTCTAAAGAACTCCAGTGGCAGTTATCGGGGTTTGCAAGAGTTTTCATGATTACTAATAGTTTAACAGGCTTTATTAATTTATTTCCTTATTTATTTATTTATTTATTTATTTGAGGGAGAAGGCTTTCATTTTTTTTTCTCTTTTTTTGGTAGTAATGGCAGTCAGCAAGTCCGTCAGTTAGTCCGTCATTCAATTGTCACTCAGCCAGTCAGTCAGTCTGTTAGCCGGTCAGTCAGATAGGCAGCCGGACATACGTATAGCGCCAGACGCCATGACTGAAAAGTTTAGGCAGAAATAATGTGTTCCGTATCGCTGCCAAATAAAATATGTTCATTAATTTTAATTTACAGGGAGGCTTTTTTGCCATGGAAGTATTTAAAGTGAGGTCAAATAATATTCTCGTGAATAATTAAATCTGATCAAAACTGAGATTTTGCAAATAACTTTTACATATTATTCGTGAAATAAAAACGGTGATCACACGGCCGGGGATCAGCGACACTCGCGCCTTTGACTCCACCAGGCTGAAATAAATGTGGTAGTGGTTTATTTTTAAAGACTGCTAATTATAAAAATCAGGTACGGTGAGGTCATGCATGGAGTAATGAGTATGAGTTAGTGGTGTAGTAATGAGTGGTCAATAATGAATAAATACATAAAATAGAAAAAAAATATATAAGCTAGCATGAGAGAAAGATGATACGGAAAGTTACCTAACATTTGTTTTTCTTTTGACGACAGAGAAATAACATTGTTTTGTTTACCACACAGAACCATTGTGAAGGAGACTGACAAAACTAGAAGTGTGGGAAAGAGAAGCAGCCTGGATAGTTAACATGGCATTTGAGTTATTTCAGCTCGTGACGTGACCAGCACAGAGAAGCAATACAGTTCAGGTTTACCACACAGAGAACCTTTACTGAAGCGATACTGAAAAAAAAAAATATATAAGTTTAAGAAAGAGATGAGAAGCAGAATTTTATGGCAGGCTTATGTTATTTCCATCACGGAGACGAAAATTACCTTACTCATTATATACAGGTTACTGTTGTGAGAAAGACGCACAAATGCAAAAAAGAGATGAGACACGGAGAACTACGTGAGGGTTGTTTTTTTCCCCTTCACATGGCTTAGACTTGCCACTCTGGAAACCATCGTGGAAGGACAGAAAAAAATACACACGTGCAAGAAAAACAGAAGATAAAAATTACGTAAGATCTTAGTAATTACCACCACAGAAAGGCAATATAGATTAGAATTACCACACGCTCACAGAGAAAAGTCGTGAAAGAAACACACACACACACACACACACACACACACACACACACACACACACACACACACACACACTCTAAGAAAGAGATAATATGGACTTTGTTACAAGGTTCGGGGTTATCAATGTAGTTTATCTTCGCCTTCACTGAGGAAACATAAGAGATAGACGTGTAGTGTACGTAATTGTGTAGTCACCGCCGGACCTCACCAGACATGAATAAATCTGAAGCGTACATAAAAAAAAAAACGGGATAAAGGAGGATTCCATGTCTTACAATAGCAGTTCCCGGGAGATTTGGTCGGTGGGAGGAGAAAATAAGGAACTCCTGTGTGTGACATTGTCTTAAGATTAAACAAAGTAATGGTCCAGACAACCTGTTGGGGAGGCGGCTATGCGGGGGGAGGGGAAGGGAGTGAGGGAGTGTGATAGAGAAAGGAAAACATTGCGAGGGAAGGGTAAGGAAATGTGACAGGGAAGGGAAACATAGAGTGGTGTTTGTGTCTCGCAGCGTCATGATTGGATGCGTGTAGGAAGAGTGGTGGTGGTGTTAGAATTATGATTGTGTTGCTGATGTTGGTGTTGATGGTGGTGTTAATGAGTGTGTTAAGGGTTGTTATGTTGTGGTATTGATGGTTGTAGTGGTGATTATGGTAGTGTTAGGCTTGTTATTATAACGTGTGGTAGTGGTGGTGGTGGTGGTGGTGGTGTAATGATAATAATAATAATAATAATGTTAATGATAATAATAATAATAATAATAATAATAATGTTAATAATAATAATAATAATAATAATAATAATAATAATAAAAACAGCAGCAGCAACAACACTGGTAGCAGCAAAAGAATATTATAAGAACTAACAGTAATGTAACTTCCTAACATGGTCACTCTTCACCTAATTAGCACCAGTGAGTTTGTCAGGCTGCCAGGAGTCAGTCCCCACAGCACGCGTCACTGGCCCCCTGTACCGGCTGGTGTGCTCTGTGATCCACACACCTACTGTCTCCCCCTCTCAGGTTCCCTTCAAGAGTGTGTTAGGCTTCATTAGCCTGCTCACTGCCTCTCTCCAGCGCTCTACGAAGGTTGTATCTGCTATGGGGCCTGTGTTACTTGCTACCCTTACCTCTATTACCTCTGCCTTGCCCCCTCTCCTCTACACAGGGGTTGATAGACACCGGCAGGGTGAAGAAGGGCGGTTATGAACGGGTCTGTCTTATGGAGCAGTGAAGGGATTGGCTGCATCAGTAGCGGGTAGCGGTGAGCGGAGTTGTGTGTAAAGCCAATTGAGGGATAGATCAAAGACACGTGGAGTGGGGCCGCTGTGGTGTGGATGTTATGCATCGTTAGTGGTATTACTGTCTTGAAAGGCCAACTGAGCACCTCTTGCCCCGGCGCGTCTGGACTGAGGCAGACGTGAAGGGCTGCAGGTGATGGCTGGTGCTGTAATCCCCGGCGTGGACTGGCTACACGTGTCTGAACTCAGGTTATGCTTGTGTGGGAAGACTTGGAGACTGAGGCGTAGTTTGGAATTGTGACCTGTTGACTGTTGTTTTGGCTTCTTAAGCTCTTAGGTTCAAAGTATAATTTCCAAATACGTAGTGAGGTTACAGGGATTTTTACAAATAGTTATACTTCGTTGTTTATGTAGTGCCTCTGAAATAATGAGTTCTGGTGTGTGCAGTTTTATATTCTCTTCCTAATAATTATTCTGCTGTGTACGTTTTTGTAAAGCCTGAAAAAAAGGAAGTTCTGCTGTGTATTTTTATAGGGTCCCTGGGATAGTCGTTATGCTGTATGTTTTTATTGTCTTCAAATATGATTTTTCCTGTGTGCATTTCTGTAAGGTCTCTGAAACAGCACATTGCGTCAGGGTTGTGTCCCAGGTGACGTCTGGCCAGCACAGGAGCAGATGGCAAGAGAGGGAACGCTGGATTTCTTGCCAATGGTTTGTTTCCTTTGGGCGACAGCGGATCAGTTCACCTTCCCCTCCAGTAACGGATCACTGTGTACCTCTGCTAATGGCTTCTCCTCTCCCTCCGAGCTGCGTCTTCCAATTGTCACCTGCCGGGCAGCATTTGTCACCATCCTTAACTATCCCAAACTTCTCGATTTTTCGCCACTTCCTTTACACACACACACACACACACACACACACACACACACACACACACACACACACACACACACACACACACACACACACACACACACACACACACACACACACACACACACACACACACACACACACACACACACACACACACACACACACACACACTCTCTCTCTCTCTCTCTCTCTCTCTCTCTCTCTCTCTCTCTCTCTCTCTCTCTCTCTCTCTCTCTCTCTCTCTCTCTCTCTCTCTCTCTCTCTCTCTCTCTCTCTCTCCTCCTTCAGTTAGAAAAGTAATTGCATCATGGAACAGAAAAGTCACGGTCAGTCCTGTGATTCAGCAATATTTCTAACACAGTGATGGTTACTGGTATGTTATATTATGAAGAAGATCTCAAGGGAACTGACGATTATGAAGTATACAATTGAGACACTTCAAATTTTGGGTACTTTTTGTTTTTTACCTTGTAGGAGTCATAACTTTTTTTTGTCCTTCGTACACACTTACATAGAAATATGCTAGAAAAAGTAATATATTGTTGGATGTCTTGGCGCGCTTCCCTTCACGGTTGTGTAATGATGTCCTCTCATCCAGGGAGTTGCTCATCCTGTCACTAACCTCTTTAATCTCTCTCCGAGGCTCCTCTGCTTAACCTCGTCTCCGCGGATGTGCTGTGATGGGTTTTCCGCCTCGTATTAAAAAGGTTCTCATTATCGTATATTTGAAAGCCTTACGCAACACATTACTGACGTGTTTTCTCTTTGTACTATTGAGGCTTTTCCACTTTTTCTTTACTTTATTTCCATTCGCCTTGATTTTCGTTATTTATCAGCTCTTGCGGAGCTCCTGATTTCGCTTTTCATTTCATTCTTGCCTCAGAAAAATAAAACTGATATAATTTGTCAGACTACGCAGATACTTTAGTTTTGTCTTATTTGTTTCAACAGTTTTCCTCCCAATGCCTTTGTTCCAGACAGCTGTGTGATAATTGTGACTAGTTTCATTTATATTTCCCATCTGGATAACCTCGCACTCCACCACTGCCTCCTGGCACTTCAGTCAAATACTTCACGGGAAGGCAATGCACAAAGAAAGGTTAAGGGACGCACTCTGCTCTGCTTCTAACCAGGAACACTAAATTTGTTTGTGCGGCAGAGCAAAAACACAGATGTCTATTTATATTAAAAGTTTGCCTCGTTGCTCCTCGCTAAAAATAAAAAAAAAAAAATTTTAACAATGGAATTTCAGTTACATGTCGGATAAAAATAATATTTTAAATTTCTTATATTCTTTTCATCCATCTTGAAAACATAAAAAAATAATGAGTTAATATTATCATTGCATAATAATGAGAAAAACAAATTGGCAGCGAAAAGGTCCCTTGAAAGGTTTAACAACGTAATATAAAGTAAGGAGCCTGCAAAAGGTCAGTCAGTCCACATAAGGCAGCTCTTGAGCACTTAATAAAGCTTACCACCTGCAATATTCATCCAGGAATTCATCTGATATCTTAAAGAAATCTAATGTCTATGGACTTTAATGCACGATATTATTTGTACACAGTTCCTTACAACTTCCTTTATTTTGTTATGCTCTCATGCTCTTATATCAGAATTGTGCACCAGCTTTAAGACCATATTCGTAAACACCCTTGCCAGCGTCCTGACTACTTCCAGACGTCTCCACCTGAAGTGCCACGGATCTTTAAGGGTGTTTTCATGATTGTAGTGGCAGACTGACTAGCTTCCTACATTATTAACAAGAGAAGTTCTCTGGAGAACCTGGCCAGTCATGTCTGAATAGGGCCTTTACTACACCAAGTGCGCCATGGATCTCTCCACCTTCACAGTCTGGGTGTTGTGGATATGTAATATACCGTACCATGTTTCATTTTGTACCTCCATTTATTGCACGCTTGGCAACCCTGTAATTCTCAGTCTGGCTGGTGCTTCCGAGGCAGCCATGCGCTCAGGGTCTGCCACGGCAGTATTCGTTTCTTGCTGGCCTTAATATAGAAACCACAGTCTGTACATGTACCTACAACTTACGGCTGTCCTGTCCCGACACCTACCCCACATAACAGGTGTCACTGTGTATCCGCTCATTCTTTCCTTACACTTGTGCTTGAATGGGGCGGGTGATTGCTGCTGCTCAGTCTGTAGGGATGTGCTTCACTTCCTCTCTCCAAATACACGAGCATCTGTCAGGCAAATTGTACTATCTCTCATTCTCAGGTTTCGGAATATCTACTCTAGTGCTCTCTCTCTCTCTCTCTCTCTCTCTCTCTCTCTCTCTCTCTCTCTCTCTCTCTCTCTCTCTCTCTCTCTCTCTCTCTCTCTCTCTCTCTCTGTGACTAATACGTTTCTCATTCGTAGTTCACTAGGTTAGGTTAGATTTCTGTTTGTTTATTGGTTGCCTTCTCTTCAATCCTTCCATCTCTTCCTCATCAGTACTTTTCTCTCTGACTATAAGTTTCTCTCGTAGTTCATTAGATTAGATTACATTTCTCTTTGTTTATTGGTTGCTTTCTCTTCAATCCTTCTTCCATCTCTCTCTCATCAGTACCAAAGTAACTCTCCTTTCAGTCTTGCATTATTGTTTTCCCCTCGCCCAGAAAATTCTTCCCTTCTTTATTCTTACCGGATTGAAATTTCCTTACCTGAATTTTTTTTTGTCAGTTTCAAATTGTGTGATATCTTTCTGGTTTCTGGAATTTTTTTTTCTTTCAGTTGTCTACATTATTTCAGACTAAGATTTTGTTTGTGACACTCTCTCTCTCTCTCTCTCTCTCTCTCTCTCTCTCTCTCTCTCTCTCTCTCTCTCTCTCTCTCTCTCTCTCTCTCTCTCTCTCTCTCTCTCTCTCTCTCTCTCTCTCTCTCTCTCTCTCTCATTTTTTAATCATTTATCTTTAAAAAATCTTACTTTTTTATATTTTTGTTCTTATGTTTATTTTTCTCAGTCTTTTACTGTTTTTTTTTTCAGATTCGATTGTTTTATTGTGTTATTTTCCATTTACTTGTTAGCACTTTTGGTTTTAAGGTATTTCAAAATAGTGCTAGATTTTGTTGAGAGAGAGAGAGAGAGAGAGAGAGAGAGAGAGAGAGAGAGAGAGAGAGAGAGAGAGAGAGAGAGAGAGAGAGAGAGAGAGAGAAAGTAGTAGTAGTAGTACTAGTAGTAGCAGTAGTAGCAACAGTTGTAGCAGTAGCAATGGCAGTGGTGGTAACGGTTGTAGTAGTAGTAGTAGTAGTAGTAGTAGTAGTAGTAATAGTAGTAGTAACAGTAGCAGCAGTAGTAGTGGACCATACCTTTCACCCCTCTTCCCATAATACATAAAGT
This sequence comes from Scylla paramamosain, assembly GCF_035594125.1. Taxonomy (NCBI): domain Eukaryota; kingdom Metazoa; phylum Arthropoda; class Malacostraca; order Decapoda; family Portunidae; genus Scylla; species Scylla paramamosain. The sequence goes on from NW_026973707.1 coordinate 414,331, forward strand.
AAATAAGGTCAAGAAAATTAAAATTGAATTTGTATGCATGGGAGATGGCTTCCATACACACACACACACACACACACACACACACACACACACACACACACTATTATGCTGCTGTAATATAAATGTCTGTCCCGTGAGAATAATAATGATAGATTTGTCATAATACATTTAATAATATCATCATATTTTCATATCACTATCATATCATATTTTCTGGCTTCCTCTCCCACAACCTTGTTCCTCAGTGGTGCATCACTCACTTACTTCTTCGTTAATAGATGGATCTTTTCTTTTTTTCTCTTTCTTTTTTTGGAATTATTTTCATCGAGAAAATAATTCTAAAAAAAGAAAGAATCGCTCAGTCTTGATCCTCAGCGGAGAGTCACTTAATGTTTAGGCGTCTTAATTAATCGATGTTAATAGATGGATCTTTTTCTTTGTCTTTTTCTTTTTCTGAAATGATTTTCATCGCGAAAATAATTCCAAAAAAAGAAAGAATCGCTCAGTCCTGATCCTCAGCGGAGAATCACTTAATGTTTAGGCGTCTTAGTTAATCGATAGAAGCTTTTGTTTTCGTTATTATCTTTGTCGCATTCACGAAGTTTGTCCTCAGTAGGAGTGACTCAGCGGTGAGCGGCGCGCGAGCCGTGAACAAGGCTCCGCGCACTAGTCTGTTTTCGGGTACGCAGCCGCGTTCTGAGGGCCGCCACCTCTCGGGCCCACCTCACTCGCGCGGGGCCTGGGGGTGGCGGCTGCGATTCCAGTACACTCAAATCCACCTCGGGTTTGTAATCAGCAGGGACGCTGCGGTGAGAGTCAATCTTACTGCGGACTGATTTCACATTTATCCTCTTGTAGCGCTTTTTCTTCTCTCCTGAGGCTTTTCTGTTTCTTTTCAGGGAGAGCACGTTACGTTTGTAGCTACACGGCAATGTTTTCTTTCTCAAATCCAGTTCCTTCTTTGCCTTCACTCTCGGCGTCATCTTCCTCACCGGTGTTGGCTCTTCAGCGTCCGTCTCCTTTTTAGTCTCATGGTCACCTTCCGTTGCAGTCTCTTCTTCAGCTGGACTCTTTTCCTCACTGTGAGCGTCTTCATAGTCTCCTTCCTGAACCATCTGCGTGTCAATCATTATTCCTGGTTCCTTGACCTTCAGTGAAACACATTCCCTCTCAGCATCTTCTTTGTCCTCCTGATCTGCCTCGTCTTTCTCTGGAGGGACGCTGTTCACCTCGTCAGCGTCCGTCTCCTCTTTTCCAGTGTCATGCTCATCATAGTCTTCCCAATCTTCAGTATTCTCTTTCTCTGGAGGGACGCTGTTCACCTCGTCAGCGTCCGTCTCCTTTCCAAAGTCATGCTCATTATAGTCTTCCCATGCTTCTTTCCCTGGAGGGACGCTGTTCATTTCGTCAGCGTCCGTCTCCTCCTTTCCATTGTCATACTCATCACAGTCTTCCCAGTCTTCAGTGTTCTCTTTCTCTGGAGGGACACAGTTCACCTCTTCAGTGTCCGTCTCCTGCTTTCCAGTGTCATGCTCATCACAGTCTTCCCAATCATCAGTACACTCTTTCTCTGGAGGGACACTGTTCACCTCTTCAGTGTCCGTCTCCTGCTTTCCAGTGTCATGCTCATCATAGTCTTCCCAGTCATCAGTACACTCTTTCTCTGGAGGGACGCTGCTCAATTCTTCAGCGTCCATCTCCTTCTTTCCAGTCACCTGCTCATTATAGTCTTCCCAAGCTTCAGTTTCCTTTCCTTCACGTGGACTCTCTTCCTCTCCTTTAGGATCTTCATCGTCTCCTTTCTGAACCAGCTGCATGTCACTCATTGTTCCTGGTTCCTTTTCCTTCTTTGTAATATCTCCTCTATCAGCGTGTTTCTCTTCTTCGTCTGTGTTCTTCTCTGCAGGGATGCCTTCCACATCACCAGTGTCCGTCTCCACTTTTTCTGTCTCATCTTCACCATAGTCTTCCCAAGCTGGGGCTTCCTCTTCTTCACCTGTATTCTTTTCATGACTTTTAAATTCATCCTCCTCTCCTTCCTGAACTAACTGTACTTCACTCATTATTCCTTGGTCGTCTTCCTTCTTCCCATCTTGTTTTTCAGTATTGTCTTTCTCCTCCTTATCTCTGCTTTCTGTTTCAGAAGCGGCGTTTTCCACATCGACAGTGTTCGTCTCCTCCTTTTCATCTTTTCCCTCCCAAGCCGCAGTCTCCTTTCCTTCGACAGGATTTTTCTTCTCGCTCTCAATGGCTCGCTCGTCTTTTCCCTGAACCTGAACCATCTGTACTTTCTTGTCTAATTCTTTACGGTTCTTGGACGGCTGAGCTTCGCGAAGGACGGAACAAGACGCAGTGCTTTGCTGTTCGTTACGATTCATTGACGGCTGCAATTCGCGAAGGGCGGGACGAGATGCGGTGGCGTGCTGTTCCCGTGCAGCAGGAGCCTCTTTGTGGAATGGAGAGCAGCGACTTGCCTTCAAGTTGTTGGTTTGAACTGCAAGCATCGGGATTACTGGTGGCAACTTCACGACCTCTGGACGTGTTAAGATTTGGGCGGGCTCTTCTTTTTTCTCCTTAAAGCTGGTTAACAAAGAGGTCATGTAGTCGATCTTTTCCTTCTTTTCGTAATGATCGCGGTTATCGCACTCTCCTTTCTGTCGTGACGCGTGTTTGGTCTTTTTCTGAGGAGCGCGCTTCTCCTCGCCTCCTGATGCCGTCTTGTCCTTCGTAATGATCCGAAATCCTGATTCCGTAACGTAGAGGACGAATTGCTCCGCTTCTCTGTCCCGCATCTCGTCCAGGAAGGTTGTCAGGCGGGCGAAGAGGACTAGCTTCTTTCCTCGCCGCTGCGTGACTGACACCTTCACCGCCGCTTTGCCTGGCTTCCAGTACTCCTGGAACACCATGCCGTTCATGTACATGGCCGTCTCCAGCGACGTGTATTTCTGGAGACTGGCCTCGCTCTTCTGCTTGTTGAATTTAAACTTGGCCACCTTGTCGCAGCTCGGTGTGCGTGGCCAGCAGCAGCAGCACCAGCGAGGCGCTGGGGCGTCGAGGTGATGCAAGGACACCTTCACCTTGCGTGGGGGGCCGCGGAGAATGTCGCCATTCTCCACGACACACACGCCACGGATGTATTTCTCAAAGTTCCGTTGACCGTTCATGTTTAATCCTGTAGTCTAATGTTTTGGCTGAAGGTACCCCCCAGGCAGTACTTGGCCTGGGGTGGCAGTTTGCCTGAAGTGCTTTTCACCAACTCCAAGCTGTGACGGCTCTCGGCAGTGTTGCCTCCTTACAGAGCACGGTCTTCAGGGTTCACAGGCAGGGAACCACGTGCAGTGCAATCAGTGTCTTAGGGCGCAGGAGGTAATCCCTCGCTGGCAACTCAGTGACCGGCTACGACCAATAAGAAACTTGCGTGCCATTGCATCAGCCAATCATAACCATTCATTATTATTATTATTATTTATTATTATTATTATTATTATTATTATTATTATTATTATTATTATTATTATTATTATTATTAGTTACTACTACTACTACTACTACTACTACTACTACTACTACTACTACTACTACTACTACTACTTCTACAACTACTACTACTACTCATAATAATAATAACAATAATAATAATAATAATGATAATAATAATAACAAATATTATTATTATCATTATTATTATTATTATTATTATTATTATTATTATTATTATTATCATTCTTAGGCATTCGTAAAGATGAAAACTTAAATTCTGGTTACCATACAGAAACAGAGAGGTGAGGTTTGCCCAGAGTGTGTGGTGTGTTGTGCAGCATTCGTCACCAGCTTTCTATTGAAGCACTAATGACCACACATTATACTGTGTGTGATCCCCACCTCACGTGTTGTGTGTTTGTCTGTGGCTGTACGTGTCGTCTTTCTTAAACAAACTGTGGTACAAAATAACATTATAAGATGTGTACGATTCTACAAGCACTGTATTAAAAGCTAATAAATTACTCAAATTTAAGAACATAATATAAGAAAATTGAGGAACCTGCAAGAAGCCATCAGGCCTACACGTGGCAGTCCCTCTATGAAACATACCTACCTATTTCTTCCTATTATCTCTCATTATATTATTACCATCATATCATATTATCATCTATTATCTATTTTTATTACATTATCCTCTTTCTGTTATCCTTATTCCTAAATATATCTACACTTTTCTCAAGCTTCTGACAGAGCACTAACAACCTGATTACTGAGTCTATTCCGTTAATCTACCACTGTACGCGAGAACCAATTCCTTTCTATCTCTTTTTAAATCTAACTTTTTCAAGCCTGAACCTATTATTCCTTGTCCTATTGTAATTACTGATACTGAGAATTTTGCTTCTGTCACCCCTGTTGTTTACTTCCATTGATAAATATTTTCTGTTAAGTATTTATAGACACATGACGTCTTGTTCTCGCGGTGCCTTGCTTAGCTTCACAGACAACACTTATCGTACTGCAGGTAATCATAACAGTTTAGTCTGCCAGCATTATCGCACAACCATTTTTGGGAGCTAGTCACTTGGTACTGGGGCGGATGGTACCTAGGTCATATATGCCTCCCCCCACTGACTCCCATCGATCCATCCATTCGTCTACCCACCCACCAACACATCCACTTATCCACCAATCCACTTATCCATACAACCATTCAGCATCTCATCCACCTACTGACCCACTGACACACCCATCCACACATCTATCCACACGCCTACCTACAGCACATTCATCCATCCTTCCATCTATCAGTCACCCTAGCTACTCACCCTTCCATCCACATATCAGTCCATCCACCCATTCATTTATCCACACATCAGTGCATCTACTCATCCACACACCCATTTACTCACTCATGTATCCACCCAGCCAAATATCCATCCACACACCAACTCACCCACCCACCCATCCACGCATCCACTCACCCATCCACCTATCCATCCACACAATAATTCACTCATCCACAAATCAAACTGTATCAATAAGTATCTCGTGGGTGGGTGAGTGTGAGTCGATGAATAGAAGGATGGGGATCTGGCTGTGGGTGGATGGGTGGATGTCAGTGGGTGGATATGGTTGAGTGGGTGAGTGGATGCGTTAGTGAGCATTATATTAGTGTGTGCGGATCCCCATGGTGCCTTCATGAAGCTTGTAGTCTATACATCCGAATCGAAAGACATTTTGTGAACGGAGTGGTTTGGATACCATCTCGAGAAGCAAGTGTGTGTGTGTGTGTGTGTGTGTGTGTGTGTATGTGTGATATGTTAGTTGTAAGTGCAAGCTCTTAATAGGCACCCTTTATCCTACTCCCTCTACTCTCCGTCCCTCCTTTTCTCTCCCTTTTCCTCCGTCCTTCCCTTGCCTTCAACTCCTTCCCTTCCTCTTAACCATGAGAGAGAGAGAGAGAGAGAGAGACAGAGAGAGAGAGAGAGAGAGAGAGAGGTGCAGTGGTAGTTACAAGTCGCCTAAGAGTACAGGTAATCAAGGCGTGGGTACTAAAGGTGTTAGGTAACCTGCTTACTTAGGCACGGCAGCAGTAGGCCTACGCTGAGGGCTACACTGGGTTACGTAATTAGTGCACCTGGGGGTTAATGTGCGGTGCGTAGGAACTTGTGGGCAGAGCAACACAAAGGAACACAAAAAATGAAACAAAAGAAAACAAAGGATGAAATAAACAGCAGCAGACAGTTTGGTCCTTACGATATACGGAATGTGTTGATATAAAGAGGATGAGAGAGAGAGAGAGAGAGAGAGAGAGAGAGAGAGAGTAGATGACTTACACACCGCTGCTTCCTTTTACTATAATTCCAAGCTTAAGTGGTTTGAGAGAGAGAGAGAGAGAGAGAGAGAGAGAGAGAGAGAGAGAGAGAGAGAGAGAGAGAGAGAGAGAGAGAGAGAGAGAGAGAGAGAGAGAGGAGCTTTAAAAGAATATTAGAGAAATTTACTGATGGGGGATGGTAGATGAAAAAAAGGTACAGGCATATTTCCTACAGGTACTGCCACGTGCAGGCCTGATGGCTTCTTGCAGCTTCCCTTACTTTCTCGTGTTCTTAAACTCACCTACGTTTCCAAACCTGAGTGTTGTGTGCTCGCTGCAATGCACTGGATATTTAAATTTAAAGCTGATATTGGTAGGTGTTTAATTACTTGTTCAAATTTAATAGCAGCCTTAAAGCAACATGGGAGCGACTGAGGTTACCATGGCGAGGACACTGAGCTGGCATTCTCTCTCTCTCTCTCTCTCTCTCTCTCTCTCTCTCTCTCTCTCTCTTGTTTCGCCCTTTTTTTTTCTCTAGCACCTGAATCTCCTTTTTTCACTTTTCATGCAATAGTACGCTCCCGCATTTCCAGCCGATAGAGAGAGAGAGAGAGAGAGAGAGAGAGAGAGAGAGAGAGAGAGAGAGAGAGAGAGAGAGAGAGAGAGAGAGAGACCTGGCCTTGTTCTTTTGTTATTTTTCCAGCCAGGCACATCGCGGCCTTTCTCTCTCTCTCTCTCTCTCTCTCTCTCTCTCTCTCTCTCTCTCTCTCTCTCTCTCTCTCTCTCTCTCTCTCTCTCTCTCTCTCTCTCTCTCTCTCACCATCCTTCTGCGTTGAAAGACATATTGTGGAAGTCAGTCTTAATATACGTCTTCAAGTTTGTTTGATATGGGATCTATTTCAGTCCCTGTAGGTGTGTGTGTGTGTGTGTGTGTGTGTGTGTGTGTGTGTGTCCGACAGTGGAAAGCTGTTTAGTACTGACATTTGGTACAAGTCTGCGTGATGAAAAGAAACCATTTCCTTCTTTGCACAACTTAAGAGCTACCTCAAATTCTGTTTAATATTGGCAAAAAAATAAATAAATAAATAAATAAATGCAATAAATAAATAAGTGAAAATAAATAAATAAACAAATAAAATAAAATAAAAACAAATAAATAAAAAGTCAATGAAATACTTTTTTTAGCACACACACACACACACACACACACACACACACACACACAGCTCAGGTCTCACCACTGGACACGCCACGCCTCGCGCCACCAGGAACACACACAATCCACCGTGCTGTATATAACAACAAGTAAACCAAAGCTAAGAGCGCATGGTAGATAATTATAACGTTCCAGAATTTCTCCGTCAAACATAACTGTATATAGTATACATCTCTCAATACTAAAGATATTTTCTCTTTAATTTCACTCAACAGCATTAAGTTTTCCAATCGTTTTCATTTACATAATTTTACGTGTCGCCCTCCAGCATGTTCTTACTGGGACCTGGAATACACACGTCGTTCTTTCACTACTCTGAATTACATAGTCTTTCACTGTAATTTTCCCGCCTGAGGACACGTCAGCGTGGGAACACTGCCGAGTGATGTCGTTCGCTGGTTGGTCTTGTTCTGAAATATGCAGCGACTTCACGTCATATTTCTATCAAAACTATAATTTAATTGCAAGAAAAAAGATTATTCCTATGCGAATGAACTAGTACCTTATAAACAACATCGGTTTGCTGCACGTTTCAGGTCAAGATGTGAATACGGACACTCACCAGGGAACGAAGGCAAGTCAGCAGCAGCGTTACTGTGTCCACAAAATTACCGTGACAGAGTTGATGACAAGAGTGTGAGTGAGGCTCAGTGAAGTTACGTGCTTCTGAATTACACTTCCTTTCTTTAGCCTTTCACAATTTCTTATTTATTTCAAACTTTTCATGCGAGTTCATCTTTCCTGTGAGATTTACTGAACCACTGTCCACACACCACACGTCAGCTACCACTTGTTCGTCACAGCAGCGTCCACTCATTAACTACATACTCTACTGTTGACTATAGTTTCCTTCCACTATTTTTATCCCTATTTTTTCAAGGTCCCTCCCATTCTCAGCTTCCTCCCACAGTCTCTAGGGAAAAAAAATGGTTTCCCACGTACGCTCATCCCTAAGCTGTACTTCCTGTCAATACAAAGAAATCTGAAACGTTCTTCGCCGCACCTCCACTACATTCAAAAGGCTCTAGTTGAAATGACGGGTTTTTAAGGGTGTTTTTACAATTCTAGTGATATATTAACAAGATTTCTACCCAATTAGCAAGAGAAACACTTAAGAACCCGGCTAATCATCTGTGGCCTTTGAAAATAGTCGTGGTGAGAGAGCAAAGCATGCCAAAAGCGGGCCAGAGTGTATATTCCTCCAGCCTCCACTCCTGTCAGTTTTCCCGCTGCGTCTTTCACGAGGACGAGGAGGCGAGCGTGGTGAAGGCTGGCACTACTGATCCTGCTTGCTTGCAATCCTCTTTCCCTAATGTTCCTCTAAAAGCTCCAGGCGGGGATTATGTTTTTTTCAATTGTCAACTATACATAACCTGCCTCCATGAATCCAAATAACCAAACACTATGAAAAAAAAAAAGAAAAATATATATACACAGAATATAGAAAGTAATTATAAAATGTCAATAATTTACCAAAAAGCCTATTACTGTCTTATCCTTTATCGCTGTATTTCATTACACTTTCAATTTAAAAAAGATGTATGTAATCGGATATCACTCGTGGGGGTCACCGGGCGGGGAGGCAGATACGACGATAAAGGAGCAGTGATTTGTAAAGCTTGGCACGTTTTGAAAAGCTTCGCCCTCATGTCAAAGCTCTTCCTACACACCGCACAGATGATTACTGAGACTCCCTTTGATGTTTTCTTCCACTGGCGGTACATAATCCTTGCTAAGCTAACACTGTAATCATAAAACACCCCCAGACCTCAAAACTTCCCAATGAATTCTGTCAGGAGTAGACGGGATATGATTGAAAAAGGTACGAGGATGCGAACCTTTCCAACCAGCAAACTTCCAACCAGCGTGACGTTTATTTTGACTCCCACCAACAGACGCCATTCACAACACGCCACGAGAAACTGATGACTTTTCTTTTCTTTTGTTTCCCCTTGTCATTTAGATCAGGTAAGTGTGATCCTTCCGTCTGTCCCTCTCGCCGCACTAATTCCCGCCTCGCTTTGCACTGGGTTTGCATACCTTCCCCGGTCTCTCTCTCTCTCTCTCTCTCTCTCTCTCTCTCTCTCTCTCTCTCTCTCTCTCTCTCTCTCTCTCTCTCTCTCTCTCTCTCTCTCGTTAGTGGCGTGTAGTGTTGTGTTGTGCTGTGTTGTGTTTGTGTTGGCGGCGCTGGATTAAAACCTTTGGGGTGGGCGGGGTGTGGGGGTGTAAAGAGATATCACACGTCACTCTTTCTCCTGTAAGATTACAACCACCACCACCACCACCACCACCACCAGTTATTATTATTATTATTATTATTATTATTATTATTATTATTATTATTATTATTATTATTATTATTACTATTATTATTATTATTATTATTATTATTATTATTATTATTGATATCGTTGCTATCATTACTACTACTACTACTACTGCTACTATTACTGCTAAAATTGTACTACTACTACTACTACTACTACTACTACTACTACTACTACTACTGGTACTGCTGCTGCTGCTGCTGCTGCTGCTGCTGCTGTTACCAGTACTGCTACTGTTCCTGCTACTGTTTCTTTTCTACGGCGACTACTACTTACGACATCACCACCACCGCTACCACACCACCACCACCACCACCAACAGCAACAACAACAACAACAACAACAACTACTACTACTACTACTACCTCCATTACCATCCCCCTTCGAACTTACCAGAATCACAACAGTAGATCATGATAACTTACACCACAAATTTTGAGACGAGAGAGAGAGAGAGAGAGAGAGAGAGAGAGAGAGAGAGAGAGAGAGAGAGAGAGAGAGAGAGAGAGAGAGAGAGAGAGAGAGAACATGCAAACTTTACGATACTAAAAAAAAAATCATTACTACCCCTTTGAACCCTATTCGGGGAGCGGCATCTCAATAGGCCCTTTATTTTTTTTTTTCTTTTATTGGATCTCTATTGCCCTTGGCCGGTGTCCCTCCTACATAGAAAAATAAATCACTAAATACTACGCATATACACCGCTATGAAGTTGCATCTCTTGTTCTTGTCTTTATTTCTTACTTTATTTTCCCGGTGTTGTCTCCAGGTGATCCGTCCATTAGTGTCTCTATTATCACGGATTGGCTGGAAAGTAACGAGGAAGGAGATAAGTGAGGCGAGGAGATCAATGATTTATGTGTGTTTTCCTTCCAATACAGACAGAGAGAGAGACAGAGAGAGAGAAGCTTTACTCTTACAAACATTCCTCCCTCTTTCCCACTATTCATTCCTCACTTCTTCCTCCCTTCTCTTTCCTCCTTCCCTTCCTCCCTCCTGCTTCTCTCCCCTCTCCCATACCCTATCCTGGCTCAAGCATCTGAGGTCTGTTCAAACAAATTTCCAAACCAGTAATTTACAAAGATAAGAAACTAACTCAGTGGCTTCAAGGAGGAGGAGGAGGAGGAGGAATTAATGACAGGGTAGAATAAAAGGAATGTGACAGAGGGCGAAAGGAAGATAGAAAAGGAAAAGAAAGTAACGAATGAGAATGAGGAAGAGTAACCAAAGAAAAAAAGTAAAAGACAAATAAAGAAAAAATGAAGAGAATAAAATAAATATAAAATAAAAAAAAAGTACATGAGGAAAAAAAAATATTAGTGGGGGAGAAAAGAGAGATACTATATAAGAAAAGGTAAAATATGGACAGAAAAAGCAAGAAAGAGAGAGAGACAGAAACTTGATGATGGATGGAAAACGAAAAAAAAAACGAAAGAAAAAAAGAGAAAGAAACGGAAGGAGAAAGTGAAAATCGAAAGAAAAAAAAACAGACCAGATGGAAGGAGGAGGAAAAATGAAGTAGACGAAAAAAAGAAAGAGCAGGAAGGAGATAGAGACAATAAGAAAATGGAGAGGAAGAGTGAAATAGGAAGCAAAACACAAAAGAAAGGAGATAAGGAAAGGAATAATATGACAGGAAAGAAAAAAAAATATAGAAGGAAAGAAGAAATACAAAAGAAGCGAGAGAGAGAGAGAGAGAGAGAGAGAGAGAGAGAGAGAGAGAGAGAGAGAGAGAGAGAGAGAGAGAGAGAGACCAATCCTATTTTTGGACCATAAAGCTTAATAACTAATATCTCTCTCTCTCTCTCTCTCTCTCTCTCTCTCTCTCTCTCTCTCTCTCTCTCTCTCTCTCTCTCTCTCTCTCTCTCTCTAGTTAATCAGAGGAGGAGAAAGTTAATTTAGCTTCTCTCGTACTATCACGCGAGAGAGAGAGAGAGAGAGAGAGAGAGAGAGAGAGAGAGAGAGAGAGAGAGAGAGAGAGAGAGAGAGAGAGAGAGAGAGAGAGAGTTTACGTAGAATGAGTAAGTATATCTCTCTCTCTCTCTCTCTCTCTCTCTCTCTCTCTCTCTCTCTCTCTCTCTCTCTCTCTCTCTCTCTCTCTCTCTCTCTTACCGTACTTTATCACAATTTCCTCCCTTTTACAGTAATTAACTTCGTTCTTCTATCTCCCCTTTCTTTTTCTTTTCACTTGACATCAATCTTCCTCTTTCCCTTCCTCCTCCTCCTCCTCCCCAAGAACCCAAATCCCCTGCCTTGCCTTCTCAGATTAACTAATACCCAATGGACAGATGCTTTCCTCCTCCTCCTCCTCCTCCTCCTCCTCCTCCTCCTCCTCCTCCTCCTCCTCCTCTTCCTCTACCTCCTCCTCTTCCTTCTATTCTCGGTTCACTTGCTTCATCTCTTGTTCCTCCTCCACTCCTGATAATTCAAATACTGGAAACAACAGTAAGAAGTATATTTGCTTCTGCTGATGTTACTTCTATTTTCACTGTTATTATCGTCACTACTGCTACTACTGCTACTCCTACTACTACTAAAGAATTCAATGGTGCAATTGTAGTTTTATGTCCAAAACACACCAGGTGAATCATTGAAAACTTCACTACCACCACCACCGCCACCGCCTCGTCACCACACAGCGGTCTGCCAGCCACACCTGAACGCGCCACAGTACGCAAGCCTCGCCCAGTCTGTAAGCCGACTACTGATACACTGCCCAGGCTTCCCCTTAGACGTAATGAAATATTCTGCTGCATGTATAGATAGAGTAGCCATTTTGAAAAATACCACTGTCAGGAAATGAGAGAGAGAGAGAGAGAGAGAGAGAGAGAGAGAGAGAGAGAGAGAGAGAGAGAGAGAGAGAGAGAGAGAGAGAGAGAGAGTAGTTGATCTCTAAGTGCCTGTATATATATTTTTACGAGTTACAATTGTTTATGGGTGCTTAAGTAAAAGTTAGCGTCATTAGCAGCTCAAGGGCTAATCCGAGCACTGCTATACTGTTGCCACGTGTCTGTATCTTCACTACGTACATTCTATAGTGCTTTTGTAGTGAAGGCGTTCTGTCACGTTTGAAAATACTTAGAAGTAATAATAACTTGATCAATCCCAAAAAGAAAGAAGTAAAGGACGGTATTTAATGGAATAATTTAGTCTAATTAGTAGAACAATATGACATAATCAGTAGTATACGGTATTTAATGGAATAATTAAATTAGTCTAATTAGTAGAATAATATAACATAATCAGTAGTATAATTCAAAGCTTTTACAGCAACGATACTTTAATTAACGCCAGAAACAAAGATGTAATCGTTAATACTAAATGGAGCGAGTTAGTGTAATTAGTAGTATAATATAATGTAATTACTAGTATGACATAACATAAAACTTAAAAGCAACAATAATGCAATCAACACCAAGGGAAAGAAGTGATAAACAATGATAAATGGAATGAGTTCATGTAATTAGTGGTAATATGATTGTAACTACAGCTCGCCACCTAACTGCTGACGTCCCTTCTAGATTGTAAGGCGTGTCTGAGGTGGGCCACGACACAACTTTATTTATTTATCTATTTATTTTATGTATTTTTTTTTCATGTAAGAGGGTCACTGGCCAAAGGAAACAAAAAAAAAAAAATAAGATAAAAAATCCCACTGAGGTGCCAGTCCCTAAAGAGATGTCAAGAGAATCATTGAAAATTGAAGGATAATTATCTTGAAACCTGCTCTCTCTCTCTCTCTCTCTCTCTCTCTCTCTCTCTCTCTCTCTCTCTCTCTCTCTCTCTCTCTCTCTCTCTCTCTCTCTCTCTCTCTCTCTCTCTCTCT
>NW_026973707.1:432500-445000 GCF_035594125.1 Scylla paramamosain
AAAGGCTTAAGTGTGTAGAGCAGAGGTTCTCAACCTGGGATCGATCGAACACCATTTTATTTTTCCAATTACGAAGGGTTCGGTGAATCCACGTATGCAGTTTGCGGCATTCAGTACCTCCAACAAGGTTAAGAACCACTGGTGTAGAGAGAGACAAGGAAACACACGCATAAACACTGTGGTGTTTATCCTGGCCAAGGCGGCATGATGCAGGGAAGTGTGACAGTGTCGAGGTAGGAAAAGGTCTTAAGTGTATAGAGAAAGACAAGAAAACTGATGCTTAGGCACTTAATACAAGACTAAAGTACTGCAATATGTACACGAGGATTGTTGCAGTTTTTACCAATGGAGTGCAGGAGCGTCGAGGCGGGAAGACGTCTTAAGTATATAGAAAGACACGCTGATAAACTTAGGCTGATACATGAATAATGTTAATACAAGAATAAAGTATTGCTCTATTTACGCGGGGAGTATTGTAGCTTACCTATACGCAGAGAGAGAGAGAGAGAGAGAGAGAGAGAGAGAGAGAGAGAGAGAGAGAGAGAGAGAGAGAGAGAGGGAGGGAGAGGGAGAGACGCTTAGACACTTGGGTTAATAAAGGAATACAGTATTCCAGTATGTTTTTGTTCAGGCTACGTATCGAGGCAGGGGAAGGTCTTTAACACACACAAAGGCAAAGAAACATGCTGGAAAAAAGGGAATCATGGACAATCTATAGGTGAAAATAATAATATTCCAAAAACTCCAAATCCATGAAAAGTTACATGCGAAAAACTTCATTTCCAGAGGCACTGTGAGTCTGGCAGTGATGTGTTTTCACTAATACCGTAAAGGGGAATTTGGATTTGAGGATAAAATTAAACCAACTCAAGTAAAAAAATGTGAATAATCTGTAAGGACAAATAATTGCATTACCCCTCAAAAAAAAAAGAAAAGAAAAGAAAAGAAAAGTTACAATTAAAACACTGATTTTCAAGAAGCATCGTGTGTTTACCACAACGATATATGTATTTTTTAATGATTACTATTTTCTGTTCAACATCAAAGTCTCCGTTTTTTTTTTTCTTTTGTCAGTTACGAACATAGAACATAAGAACATAAGAAATCAGGGAAGCTGCAAGAAGTGACCAGGTTTACACGTGGCAGTCCCTGTATGAAATATACCCACCTATTTCCACCTATTATCCCCATCCATAAACCCGTCTAATCTTCTCTTAAAGCTCCCTAATGCCCCAGCACTAACAACATGAGAGAGAGAGAGAGAGAGAGAGAGAGAGAGAGAGAGAGAGAGAGAGAGAGAGAGAGAGAGAGAGAGAGAGAGAGAGAGAGAGAGAGAGAGAGATTCGTGGAAGAATAGGAGGAGAGGAGGATAGAGGTAAAGAGACGAAAACAGAATAGAGGAAGGAGACGTAGGGAGAAAATAGAACTCAGAAATAGAGAAGACAAAATGAAAACGAGGGTAAAAATAAGTAGAAATAAGTAAATTAATAACTAACGAACTAAACTAACCAAATAAATGAATGATTTGAAAAGAAGAGAGATGCTGATGGAAAGTAAAGGAAGAGGAACATGAAAATGGTGGAGAGAGATAAGTGAAACAAAAGACAAAGATAAAAATTCGAGGCAGAAGAAAAAGAGGAATAAGAGTAACAAAAGTAAATAATAGAAAAAAATAAAGAAGAGGGTGATGCGGGAGACGAAATGATGAAAGGATAAAAAGAATAAAACAGAAGGATTAGTAACTATAGAGGAAAAGGCAAACACGATGGAAATAAAAGAGAAACGTATAATAGAGAAAAAAATAAAAGATGTAGTTAAATGGAGGAATGAGAATGAAAGAGAGGAAGAAAGGTAAGAGATAAACTGAAATATAGAAGGAGGAAAAGGGGAGAAGATGAAGGAGATGACAGAAGAAGGAGATAATTAAATAAAAAAAATCAAGAGAGACAGAGAGAATGGTGCGAGATAAAAAAAAAAAGGAAGAACACGAGAGAGATAATAATGGAAGAGAAATAATTGTAGATATGAGAATAAGAGAGACGAAAAAGATGGTGGAAGTAAAGAAAAAAAAAAGAAAAAAATAATAATAACGAAAATGATAGTGAAAGGGGCTAAATAAATGGATGAATAAAATAAAAGGGAGAAAAATGCTGGTAGGTGAACAAAACAAAAAAAAAAAAAATGATATGAAAAGCCGCGCCGGGGGGAGGAAGGGGAAGGAGACGTTGGGACGGAGGGGGGGGGGGGAAGGAGGATGAAGCGCTGAGGAGGAGGAGGAGAAGGGTAGGAAGAGTCTGGGAGTTTAGGGTTAAGGAGGGAAGAGAAAGAGGAACTGAAGAGGAGGAAGGAACGGGAGGAGACACTGAGAAGGGATGGGTAGGAGGGCAGTTGAATACTAGGGAAGGAAGGAGGGAAAGACTGGTGTGGAAGAGGAGGGGGAAGGAAAGGGAAGGGAGAGAAAAGGTCGGAGGGAACGGGAAAAAGGGAGTGGAGAAGAGAGAAAGGTCGGGGAGGAGGAGGACGGGGTAGGGAAGGTAGGGGAATGATTAGAGAGGAAGGGAGGAAGAGGAGGGAAAGGAGACGAAGGACTGGAAGGTAAGGAGTAGTGGGAGGGAGGAGAAGGAGGAGAGGAAAGGTTTGAGAGGAGCGAGTCGGGGGAGAGGGAAGGGGAGGGGAGGGCGAGCTGGGAGAGCCGTGAATGAAGCAGTTAAATTGAAGCAGTCTGTGGAGTGTTTTGATGAAGCAGGTAGCGGGGCGGCCACCTCTCTGGAAGGCGAGATTCAATACATAAAACTAGGTCGTGTTTCTGGTACGGGTTTTATTGACTCCCTTCTTTCCCCCCCCAACACCTTTTCTTTCCTTTAATTTCCTTCCCCTTCCACTCACCCGTCCTCGCTGCCTGCCTGCCTGCCTGCCTGCCTGCCTGCCTTTATTTTTTCCTTCATTATCTTTCTCTTACTTTTCTTTTGTTTTGTTTTTTTCTGTTCTCCTACTTTTCCTTTTCCTTCTGACTTTTTTCTCGGTTTCGTTTCTTTATCAGTCTAATTTTCTTGTTTCCTTCTTTCGTTACTTATTTTATTCCTTTCCTTTACTTTCTTTTCCCACACCATCTGTCCGTTCAAGCTTCTGCTCTCTCTCTCTCTCTCTCTCTCTCTCTCTCTCTCTCTCTCTCTCTCTCTCTCTCTCTCTCTCTCTCTCTCTCTCTCTCTCTCTCTCTCTCTCTTTCTCCATTCCTTCTGTTTATTTTCTCTTACTGTTCCTTATTTATTTTTTATTGTGTTCTATTTTTCTTTTCTATCTTTTTCCTTGCTCATCACACATCCTTCCTTCGTGGCTTTCCAACTCTTGTTTTCTCTCCCTCTTCATTCTTTTTGTCTATTTTATCTTACCATTACTTTTATTTTTTTCCTCCTTTCTTTTCTCTTCTTCCATTTTTTTTTTTTTCCTGCCACGCATTCCTGCCTGGCTTCAATTCTCTGCTTCTCTCCTTTTATTCCTCCCTTCCTTTGTCTACTTTCTGATCGTTTCTTCCTTTCATTTTCCTTTTTTTCTCATTCCTTTTCTTTTCCTTCGATTCTCCAATTTCTGTTTCTATGTTTCTCTCCCTCCCTGTAAGGACTAGAAAAGGAAGAAAGAGGTGGTGAAGAATTAAAGGAGGAAGAATAAGAGTACTTACCTACTTATATTCATTTTCCAGTCTCAAATGTAGTCTACCTGCATGCCTTCCTGTCTTTTGTTTGTTTGTCTGTCTGTCTACCTGTTTATCTATCTGTCTGTGTGTCTGTTGTTACCGCTAAGCCGACGAGTTTTCTCCTTCATCTTCTACTGAATTTTCGTGTTTTTCTTTTTATTTCTTTCTTTCTTTCTTTTTTTATCCTCCTTTTTCTACTGTGTGTTTCTGAGAGTGGTCACTTAGTTACTGTGCTGACTGAAATGTGCTTCTGCTCTGGTCTCTTCTTCTTTTAGTCTTGCTTTTCATCTCATCTTAATTTGTCAGTTTTTTTTTTTCTTTTTTCGTCTTCCTGTTTATTAAAATGTACAGTAGTATGAGTTTGATTTGTTAGATATGTATTTTTCTCTGTTGTTTGTTTGTTTGTTTATTTTGTTGTCGTTGTTTCGTATTTATGTGTGTATCTATCTCTGTTAATCTCTGTACTATCTATCTATATCTGTCATTAACTATCTATCTATATCTATCAGTCTTTCTATCTACCTCTCTATCTGTCAATTCTTATAATCATCTATTTCAATATCTATTCAGCTCTATCTTATTTTTATCAATGTATTTCCATCTATCTATCTATCTGCCTATCTATATATGGGTATCTATCTACCAATCTCTCTTATCAACACCTGGTGGTGGAAACATCAATTTTCACTACAAGTTACAACACCAGCACCGTGACCCAAGTACTTCCTTTTTCATCGACCTGTGCTTCCTGAGTCGCTCTTTACAGGTGTTCTTTTGGAAAATTAACACGCCGCCCTCACGCCCCTTACTGATCCCTGACTGTGTGTGTGTGTGTGTGTGTGTGTGTGTGTGTGTGTGTGTGTGTGTGTGTGTGTGTGTGTGTGTGTGTGTGTGTGTGTGTGTGTGTGTGTGTGTGTGTGTGTGTGTGTGTGTGTGTGTGTGTGTGTTTGTTTGTTTGTTTGTTTGTTTGTTTCATCCCTATTCACCGCTACCACTATATAACACACACACGCACACACCTCACAGCTTTCTCCTGTGATTAAGTCCTTCTCTCTCTCTCTCTCTCTCTCTCTCTCTCTCTCTCTCTCTCTCTCTCTCTCTCTCTCTCTCTCTCTCTCTCTCTCTCTCTCTTTCTTTCTTTCTATCTTTCTTTCTTTCTCTCTCTCTCTCTCTCTCTCTCTCTCTCTCTCTCTCTCTCTCTCTCTCTCTCTCTCTCTCTCTCTCTCTCTCTCTCTCTCTCTCTCTCTCTCTCTCTCTTTCTTTCTTTTTCTCTTTCTCTCTCTCTCTCTCTCTCTCTCTCTCTCTCTCTCTCTCTCTCTCTCTCTCTCTCTCTCTCTCTCTCTCTCTCTCTCTCTCTCTCTCTTTCTTTCTTTCTTTCTTTCTCTCTCTCTCTCTCTCTCTCTCTCTCTCTCTCTCTCTCTCTCTCTCTCTCTCTCTCTCTCTCTCTCTCTCTCTTTCTTTCTTTCTTTCTTTCTCTCTCTCTCTCTCTCTCTCTCTCTCTCTCTCTCTCTCTCTCTCTCTCTCTCTCTCTCTCTCTCTTTCTTTCTTTCTCTCTCTCTCTCTCTCTCTCTCTCTCTCTCTCTCTCTCTCTCTCTCTCTCTCTCTCTCTCTCTCTCTCTCTCTCTCTCTCTCTCTCTCTCTCTCTCTCTGTGTCCTAAAGATAATAGTTTTTTTAGTTACCACTGGCGTGAGGGAAGTGAAAAAGGGCCATTTTCTTTTAAGTTGAATAGAAAATTGGACTTTGACGGCGTTTGGTTGCACAGGTGAAAGAGAGGTGGAAAATGATGGCGGTGGTGGTGGTGGTGGTGGAGGTGGTGAGAATCTGGAATGAGGGATTTTATATAGGGTAGTTTTAGTCGTACTCATAGTTGTGGAAGTGATGGTGATAGTAGTAGTAGTAGTAGTAGTACTTATTGTTGTTGTTGTTGCTGTTGTTGTTTTAGAAATGTTTATTTTATTATAGCAAGCTAATATTCGTATTAAATTAATTTTATTTATTATAGTGTTCAGTATATAAAAGAGAATGTTCCCAGGCCCCTTGTTGTGCTCCATTAGCTTTAATGATAATGGTGCCTTTGTGTTCAAATAATCACTCACACATGGTAGTTGTTGCAGTTGGTTTTGGTGTTAAATGTAGCAGCAGCAGCACCAGCAGTAGTAGTAGTAGTAGTAGTAGTAGCAGTAGTGGTAGTGGTAGTAGTAGTAGTAGTAGGAGTAATAGTAGTAGTAGTAGTAATAGGAGTAGTAGTAATAGTAGTAGTAGTAGTAGTAGTAGTAGTAGTAGTAGTAGTAGTGTAAGGAACATGAAGGTATCCCCACGAGTACCTTACATAGGCCATATACCTCTTATAAGACCCCTAGGAGAGCCCGCATCCCAGAGAGAGAGAGAGAGAGAGAGAGAGAGAGAGAGAGAGAGAGAGAGAGAGAGAGAGAGAAACTAACACTAACCAAGTTTACATCGCTCTTTACCACTTCAAGTAACTCAGTGTGTATAAATGGGTAAGTGGTTGTAAGTGTTGTGGTCTTAAATATTGGTGATCATTATAGCAGGTGGTCGTAGTTAATAATCGTAAGTGTAATGTGGTCGTAAGTACAAGTGGTCGGAAGTGTGTGGGTGCTCGTAACTGTAAAACGGTCACAAGTGTAGAGCCTCCTGAGTCTAAGCCTTCGTAAGTAAAGGTGGTCGTAAGTGTGAGCAGTGAATAGGTCGTACATGGAAGTAACTATAAGCACAGGTAGTAAGTAGACAGAAATCCATCCAAATAGGTCATAAGTGTGAGTGGTCATAAGTGTAAGCAGCATTAAGTAGATGTAAGTGAACAACCTTGTAGGTGAAGCTGGTTATGAGAGTAGGTCTTACGTGAATAGGTGCTGACAAACTCAAGTGGCAGGAAGGGCAGGTCGTGAGCAGGTCGTGATATTAAATGGACATTACAATCTGGTACACCACGACCCTGAAGGCAGGAAGGAGGGCGATTAATTTTCACAGAGTCTAATGAAAACTGTTGTGGACTTCAAGGATGTTTTCATGAGTTAAATGATCTGTCAACAAGCAGTCTGTATCATCAATGAAAAAAAAAAAAAACATGAGAATTCGACAAAGTTTCCGTGGCCAGTGATCGCCGCGATGAGAGAACAAAGTGATTCAGAACTCGGTCACTTTTTGCTTTTGTTTTACCCGCTCTCTCTGGCCTTGAGCCTCGGAAGCCTTGTGGGCAGCGTGGTTTTTCTCTCGGCAAGTGAACATAGTCCTATTGAGACAACGAAGTGTTTCAGAACGCTGCCACTATTCCTGGTGATATTCTGCCTGGTCTCTCTGGCCTTGACCCTCGGAGTCCTTGTGATCAGTATAATGTATCTTATTGTCGTCATGGCCTCTCCTCTTCTCACCACGCTCCTTACAAAAAGTGTCTTGTATTTCGATAAACGATTCTTTTTTTCTTTCTTCTTTAGAGTTTGGGTACATTGTCTACCTTCTCTCTCTCTCTCTCTCTCTCTCTCTCTCTCTCTCTCTCTCTCTCTCTCTCTCTCTCTCTCTCTCTCTCTCTGGCCTTGACCCTGGGAAGCCTAATAGTTAGGCTGTTTTGTCTTATCGTCACCATGAACTGTCCTCTCACAACTTTCCTTGCCAAAAATGTTTTCTGTCTTGGTTAAAAATTTCTTTTTTTCTTTTTACTTGAGTTTGGATACACTGACTCTCGGAAACCTTACACTTAGCTTTTTTTTCTTATTATTGCCTTCAACTGTTCTCGTCTCTCTCAGTACCTTGTCACAATTATAATATAACATTCTCCCTCTCCTCCTTGCTTAAGGCCGGCCACACACGTGCAGTTAAAACTGTCAGTTTGGACTGTTCAGTTATAACTGACAGTTTTAACTGACGTGTGTGGGACCATCAGTCTCAGTTCAACAGAACTGCGCAGTTCGACTGAAGGAAATAGAAAAGTTAAAAGTTTTAACTGTCAACTGTGGCTGTTTGAGAACTGAGCGTGTGTGGGGCTCAACTGCGCAGTCCTCAGTTGACTTTCAGATTGGACGGAAACACCATGTGAGGGAAACACTTTACTTTTGGTAACGTTTCGTACAGAGTACTTCCTCAGAAGTACTCTGTACGAAACGTTACCAAAAGTAAAGTGTTTCCCTCACATGTTGCTTTCTGTCCATTCTGTCTTAACTTATTTGTTTGACTTTCAGATCTCATAGTGTTTCTTTTCTAATGAAAGGAGATACCAGGGAAAGCAGTTTTTGGTACACATTTTCACTCATTCGTAGGTAATTTTGAAAATCTTTTGCTTCATCACTTATTTCTCTCAGTAATTGAACATCAGAAGATTTATTTCGCCTCAGCAACCACTTCTTGCACCACTGTTTGCGCTTCTTAGTGTTTTTTTTCCTATTTTCTTGTGACATTACTAGTAATACCCCGAGCGCTGCTAGATCGTCCTCCTCGGAATCCATGGTTAAACTGAACGATTCAACTGTACGTCTGTGTGTAGTGCTGAGAAATTAATTATGTATATTTCTACTTTTTTTTCCTAGGCTAGGGCCCATGTAGTGTGCGGGGTGACCAGAATCTCAGTACCATGTGACTAACCCTCCCCCCTTCCCCTCCTCTCCTCAGTGTCCTTTTGTCCTTGCTTTCCCCCCCCTCTCAGCGTCACTGTGTTGACCACTTCTATAACAAAATTTACCCAGTGAATAAACGTAATTTCTCCTGCTTGGCCAGGTTATAGAGGCGAATTTTTCACCTAATCCCAGAGAATGGGGAGCCCTTAATACGATAAAATTAATTCTATAATGGTAAGGTCTTAAACCAGCTCAAACAAATCCCAGATAATTACGCCGCGCCAATGAGGTTGACGAATCTGATAAGTCTTCTTTGCTTCGCTGTCCTATTACCCCTGTTGCTACGCAAGCCGGGAAGAGATACCAGACTTTGACTAATTCCCTAATTGATTTCAAAAGTCCATTGAATTAAACTTCTTAAAGTAACAACTATAAAGTAAACAGTAACTTAATTATTCATATTTTTCATCCCTGAACTCACAACCTAGTCGCCCCCCCCTACTAAAAACAAAATTATAACTTAATAAATTTCCCCATTGGAAACCTTTATCCTTAGTTTCCCGCCGATTTCCTCACAAGCAAAGCCAGTCTCTCTCGGATTCTCCTCAGGTGAGCATGCAGTCTGATAGTCTCCCCCCTCCATTCCTGTAATATTAAGTAAGTGTTTATTTAACAATAATTTTACTAAAGCAGTCTCTCTCGGATTCTCCTCAGATATTCCTGCTGATAAACTATTTCTGAGTGGATAGATATTCGCATTTTTTTCGTTCTGTTTTTGTTGGTTTTCTCCACGGGACTAGTGAAACCACCTGGTTCGAGATCACCGTGTGAGACTGTCCTCAGGTCTATACATACTTTTTGGGTATATATTTGTTATTTATTTATTTATTCTCTGGTCTCCCCCACAACTCAGTAGTCGCGAAAATATCTCCATCGTAGTTTTATGTAATTGAAGAATACGCTACCATTTATTTTGTATTTCTGAATTATGTAACTGAAGAGTACGCTACCATTTATTTTGTATTTCTGAATTCCTTTCTTTTTATTATTATTATTCGGTTTATTCCATTATCAATTAAAAATCTATAAAAGTGTCAATATTTGTATTTCTTTTAATCCAGTGATAGGATTTGTAATTATCGTGTGCCACAAGGGAACATCACACCCCCTTAGAGGGCACTAAACTGGTGAGCAGCGGTGGGATTTATTTCGCGACTAACCGAAAGAGGTGGAGACTGGAAATAATTGTAAATGTTGAAGGTGATGATGATGCCAAGCGAGACATTCAAAGGAGGGCGTGCACGTGCATGGTGGTGAGCAGGTGATGATTGGAGAGGCACAGAACGTTCAGGATGGAGGAGGAGGAGGAGCAGGAGTCTTTGTGTATAGGAAGGAGAAAGAAGGAGGATAGGAGTAATAAGTAATAATGCAAGGAGAAAGGAGGTGGAGGAGGAGTAATGAATAACAATGATTAAGAGGAAAACCAGAGGAGGAGAAATAGTAATGAACTATAATTTTTTTTCTTGAGTAATGACAAAACATGCACATGAGCTTTCTGGCCACCTGGGTCAGAAAAAGACAATTAAAAAGGCCGAAGAATTGTTTTACTGGTGTAATCTCAAGTTTGACGTAACCCAGTACGTAAAGAATTACCTTCAGTAGAGAAGCCCTTAGATAGGATAGGTATAGACCTGACGGACATAATTGCAGGCAGTGGTGGCTACCGATATGTGTTGACTATCGTAGATCACTTTAGCCGATTTGTGAAGTTCTATCCACTTAAAAACAAACTATCAGAGGGAATTGTAGAGGCGCTGCAGCACTACATTACCGACTTCGGGACTCCTCACTCCATCGTCCTGGACAACGGGGGCGAGTTCACCTCCCAGATCTTCCAACAATTCTGCCAGCAACACCTCATCACCCTCTGTTACACCACTCCCTACCACCCGCAAGGGAACGCCATCACCGAACGACTCCATCGCACGCTCAAATCCATCTTGGCTTCCATGTGCCGAGGTTACCCGCTACGGTGGCCTCGCCTACTCCCTGTGTGTCAGGCCACTATGAATGCCGCCGTCCATACCAGTATCGCCCAACAACCTTTCTTCGCGTTTTTCTCCCGGCATGCGCCCCGAGTGGTGGGTGCCAGGCTACCCGCAGTTGATGGTGACGAGCAAGACGTGGATGTGGTCCGCCGGCTGATCCGGGAAACACACGAGAAAATGACTCGGAAATACCGTAATGCGGCCAACAGGAAACGCAAGGAGCAGAAGGTAGACATTGGGGCGTTGGTGTGGGTGAAGCGAGAAACTACAGAGTCAGGAGTGTGTAAGAAACTGTGTGTTCGTTGGGACGGCCCATATAAGGTGGTGGAAGTTTTAAGAGGAGGCGGTGGTTATGTGGTGAAAGACCCTTTCTCGGGAAAGATGGTGCAAAGAGCGGCAGAAAAGATCAAACAGTTTCACAGTGAGGAAGAGTACGTAGTTGCAGCTCAAGACACAGTGTTCCAACCTGATATAGAAACTGAAGTGTTACCGCCTAGAGTGCGTAACCGTCCCAGACGCTATATTGAGGAATGTTAATGTCGCTGGAAGAACGGTATAGAAAAGAGCAAAGTACTTGGGGTAAATAGAGTCCCCCCCCCTTACTTTTGCATGGTCTGGCTGGACTGGTTGTAATGAATCGAGGTATGACGGGTATGTGTACTATGTGAGAGGTGATGTAAGAATTTGAGAAGGAATAAGGAACCACTTTAATTCGCAGACTACTACTGCACTCGACAACCCGTTCGGGCCATTCTGTGGTGGATTACTTCAGGACGTGGCGAGCGCTTCATGCGTAATCATCTATAGTATCTCGTGGTATGAGTGAATGTGTGGATGAGTAAATGACTGTCCGAGTGGAAGGAACCGAGTACTGGGGTGGCCGAATCTCGTTTCAGAGAGTGACGGAGTGACTTAAGGTTAAGTCCTCACACCACAGGAGGTCAAGAGGCTGGTTGGGGTGGAATTTCTTTTCTTTTTCCTTGAGATGAGAGAAAGAGCCGAGTTATGTCTCCAAGGGACATTGTGGTGATATGGCCCACAAGCCATTGTATGGGAGAGAATGTCAGAGTTATTTCCCGACAGAGATCACGTGCAGTTCGTCAGCCTGGCTTGGTTATGTGGTGGTGAGGGAGTTTCTAATTACTCGGATGTGAAGGTGTTATGTTATTTTATTTTTTTTTTGGTAAGGAGAAAAGAGAGAGGTGAAAAATTCTAGAACGGATGAAAGGCTCGTGTAGTGCTGAGAAATTAATTATGTATATTTCTACTTTTTTTTCCTAGGCTAGGGCCCATGTAGTGTGCGGGGGTGACCAGAATCTCAGTACCATGTGACTAACCCTCCCCCTTCCCCTCCTCTCCTCAGTGTCCTTTTGTCCTTGCTTCCCCCCCCCTCTCAGCGTCACTGTGTTGACCACTTCTATAACAAAATTTACCCAGTGAATAAACGTAATTTCTCCTGCTTGGCCAGGTTATAGAGGCGAATTTTTCACCTAATCCCAGAGAATGGGGAGCCCTTAATACGATAAAATTAATTCTATAATGGTAAGGTCTTAAACCAGCTCAAACAAATCCCAGATAATTACGCCGCGCCAATGAGGTTGACGAATCTGATAAGTCTTCTTTGCTTCGCTGTCCTATTACCCCTGTTGCTACGCAAGCCGGGAAGAGATACCAGACTTTGACTAATTCCCTAATTGATTTCAAAAGTCCATTGAATTAAACTTCTTAAAGTAACAACTATAAAGTAAACAGTAACTTAATTATTCATATTTTTCATCCCTGAACTCACAACCTAGTCGCCCCCCCCCTACTAAAAACAAAATTATAACTTAATAAATTTCCCCATTGGAAACCTTTATCCTTAGTTTCCCGCCGATTTCCTCACAAGCAAAGCCAGTCTCTCTCGGATTCTCCTCAGGTGAGCATGCAGTCTGATAGTCTCCCCCTCCATTCCTGTAATATTAAGTAAGTGTTTATTTAACAATAATTTTACTAAAGCAGTCTCTCTCGGATTCTCCTCAGATATTCCTGCTGATAAACTATTTCTGAGTGGATAGATATTCGCATTTTTTTCGTTCTGTTTTTGTTGGTTTTCTCCACGGGACTAGTGAAACCACCTGGTTCGAGATCACCGTGTGAGACTGTCCTCAGGTCTATACATACTTTTTGGGTATATATTTGTTATTTATTTATTT
>NW_026973707.1:447500-455000 GCF_035594125.1 Scylla paramamosain
TTAGGTATCGTTTGGGTTAGGTTTGGTTAGGTTTGGTCAAGTTGAGCGAGACTAGGTTAGGTTGGTTTGGGTTCGAGTCGGTCAAGTTAGTTAGGCTAGATATGGTTTTCTTTTGTTTTCTTTAGTTTAGTTTGGTTAGGGTAGGTTAAATTAAGTTAGGTCAGGTCCAAGAATCACTCGAAAACAACAGTCTCGTGAAAACCTGTGTACACATTATCACACTTTATAAAAATAGATAAGTAGATCATAAGACGCGGAGCATCACGCGATGGGAGCCACGTACGAGGGAGGGAGTCAGCATGGCGACATGGCGGGAGTCTTAAGCAGGGTTATATCTATACAGTTAGCAAATTCGGCGGAGCGTTATCTATGAAATACCAACACGGGATGATTAATGGTACAGGGAGGGAGGGGGGTGCGTAATGGCAGGAAAGCCATGAGGGAAGAGAGGCGCATATGCAAGGAACACTGTATCTAAGTCAGGCTATCTTCACTACTTTTAGCACGCTGTTGTGGAAGCTGTTGTTTTTGTTGTTATTATAATATGTTTGTGGGAAAACCAGAGTCCTTCTTTAGCAGGCACCGTCTTGCCCCTGATAGAGCAGGAGACCCGGACGTCAAAAAATATAGTAATAATAATAATAATAATAATAATAATAATAATAATAATAATAATAATAATAATAATAATAATAACAATAGGTAAATCAAATGTAACAGTAAAAGGAATACAAGAAACGATATCATCAAGGAAAATAGTCAAGTTAAATGAGATAAAAAAAAAAAGTGTAGAGAACAGTATATATATATATATATATATATATATATATATATATATATATATATATATATATATATATATATATATATATATATATATATATTTTTTTTTTTTTTTTTTTTTATGTAGGAAGGATACTGGCCAAGGGCAACAAAAATCTAATAAAAAAAAAATGCCCACTGAAATGCCAGTCCCTAAAAGGGTCAAAGCAGTGGTCAAAAATTGGTGGATAAGTGTCATGAAACCTCCCTCTTGAAGGAATTCAAGTCATAGGAAGGTGGAAATACAGAAGCAGGCAAGGAGTTCCAGAGTTTACCAGAGAAAGGGATGAATGATTGAGAATACTGGTTAACTCTTGCGTTAGAGAGGTGGACAGAATAGGAGTGAGAGAAAGAAGAAAGTCTTGTGCAGCGAGGCCTCGGAAGGAGGGGAGGCATGCAGTTAGCAAGATCAGAAGAGCAGTTAGCATGAAAATAGCGGTAGAAGACAGCTAGATATGCAACATTGCGGCGGTGAGAGAGAGGCTGAAGACAGTCAGTTAGAGGAGAGGAGTTGATGAGACGAAAAGCTTTTGATTCCACCCTGTCTAGAACAGCAGTATGAGTGGAACCCCCCAGACATGTGAAGCATACTCCATACATGGACGGATAAGGCCCTTGTACAGAGTTAGCAGCTGAGGGGGTGAGAAAAACTGGCGGAGACGTCTCAGAACACCTAACTTCATAGAAGCTGTTTTAGCTAGAGATGAGATGTGAAGTTTCCAGTTCAGATTATAAGTAAAGGACAGACCGAGGATGTTCAGTGTAGAAGAGGGGGACAGTTGAGTGTCATTGAAGAAGAGGGGATAGTTGTCTGGAAGATTGTGTCGAGTTGATAGATGGAGGAATTGAGTTTTTGAGGCATTGAACAATACCAAGTTTGCTCTGCCCCAATCAGAAATTTTAGAAAGATCAGAAGTCAGGCGTTCTGTGGCTTCCCTGCGTGATATGTTTACCTCCTGAAGGGTTGGACGTCTATGAAAAGACGTGGAAAAGTGCAGGGTGGTATCATCAGCATATATATATATATATATATATATATATATATATATATATATATATATATATATATATATATATATATATATATATATATATATATATATATATATATTAGAGATAAAAGAGAGACTAGCATATATCTGCGGCTTCAGTGGTTTGCATGACGAGTTTCTTCCCAGGTGAACACAGACTGCGGCGTGACAGCAAGTAAACATAATTCATCTCCTCTCTGCCTGGGATTCGAACCCGTGATCTCTTGGAACCGAGTGATGGGTGTGAACTGAACACGCTGTTCCTTTTACCATCAAACTGTAATTTTCCAAACACAGCAAATATACAAATGTTACTGTAAAACTATACTTCTCTTCAAATGTCTTCCCGCACACAATGTTTTCAGCTTTGCATGATGCGTAAAACAGTAACTGCCTTTCCCTTTTGTTTTTCTTCTCTCTGCTACCCTTTCACCTTCCCTCGAACACTTCCGTCCCTTCCCAATCAGTGCCACCAAATACTTGATGGCTTCAGTCTGCCCAAATGTCTCCACACACAAACAGACCTCACCAACCACCAGTACTCATTCTAGTGCATAAGACCATATAGGAAACTGCACGAAGCCTGCCTGTACATTTATCAGTGGCTGTCTCTGTATAAAACATGCTTGTCTATACCACCCACAGTTACGCAGGTAGAGATTGGAGGACAGCTAGGTAACAGTGATCATAGGGAAATTAGGTACAATTTAAAATGGGAAGAAACTTTTAGAAGCAAAAACACTAATAAAATACCTGACTTTAGGAGAGCAGATTTTGAGGAATTAAAAAGGTACCTCCAAGGAGTTGACAGGCAACAGATGCAGGGTGAGGTCAGGACCGGGACGGAGTTGAGAAAGATAAGGCAAGATGAGAGAGGTGAGGTGAGGTGTGAGAGTGTAGGACAAGGGGAGGGAAGATGTGTCCGGAAGGGAGGAGGAAAGAGGAAGGGGGAGCTAGGAAGAGAGAGGGAGGGGGAGATAGGTGTAAGCATGTTGGAAGGTCAGGTTATGCTGAAATGAGAGAGGTGAGGTCGAAGCGAGTAGATGAGGGAGTGGGGAGGATGGTAGGGGCCGAGATGAGGGGATTAGGTGAAGTAAATGTAGATGAACTGTATAGATATTTTGTAGATAAAGTTCATACAGGTCAGTTAGCAAATATCCCGTATAGGGCAATAAGGTCACAGAAAAATTACTCGAAATGGATGACTGCTAGGTTATAGCATTACATAGGGCGTAAGAAAAGTTTATATAAGAGATTAAGGGTAGGTGAAAAAGTTTTAAAGTCACAATATAATGAATTAGTTAGAACAGTCAGGAAGTTAACGAGGAAAGCTAAGGGCAGTTATGAATTAAAGGTAGCCAGCCAGACGAAGACGGATCCCAAGGGACTTTATCAGGTATACAGGACAAAGAATAAGGATACTATAGGTCCATTAAAGGCAGCAGATGGGGAGCTGGTTAGTTCTGGGGAGGAGATTAGTAAACTTCTGAATGAGTATTTATTAACTGTCTTCACTCAGGAAAACATGCAGGATATGCCAGATAGTGAACAGATGTTTAGAGCAGATGAGAATGAGAAGCTGACATATTTCCATAACTAGGGAGATAGTGGAACAGGAGATAGATAGGCTAAAAAGTTCAAGACACCAGGACCTCATGAAATATATCCCAGAGTACTTAAGGAATGCAGAGGTTATGAGTGAGCCGTTAGTTTCTGTCTTTTTAAATCACTGGAGTCTGGTGAGGTACCAGTAATGTGGAGGCAGGCTAATGTAGTACCCATCTTTAAGAAAGGAGATAAAACTTTAGCATCTAACTATAGACCTGTCAGCTGAACTTCAGTTGTAGGTAAAATATTAGAGTCAATAATAGCGAGGAGCATTAGGGAACATTTAGACAAACATAACTTGATAAATCAGTCACAGCATGGCTTCACAAAGGGGAAGTCTTGCCTGACAAACTTGTCAAGTTTTTACAGTAAGATGTACGAGGCAGTAGATAATGGTGATAGCTATGATATCTTATATCTGGACTTTAGTAAAGCATTTGACAAGGTACCCCATCAAAGGCTCCTGAGAAAGGTTAGGGCACACGGGATAAATGGGAAGGTGTTAGGCTGGATAGGGTCATAGCTTAGCGACAGGCGACAAAGAGTTGTAATAAACGGCTCGAAATCCGAGTGGGGTCATGTAATAAGTGGGGTGCCACAGGGATCAGTATTAGGGCCATTGTTATTTCTAATGTACGAGTATATCAATGACTTGGATAGTGGAATTAGTAGTGATGTTAGTAAATTTGCAGATGACACAAAGATATGTAGATTAATTAGGTCAGAATCGGATGCCATTGCCTTGCAGGCAGATTAAGATAGAATGAATGAATTGTCGGACAGATGGCAAATGCAATTTAATATCAATAAATGCAAAGTACTTAGCGTAGGTAGAGGAAACCCACACAATAGGTACACATTAAACAACCAAACTCTGGTAGCTACAGGGTAGGAGAAAGATTTAGGAGTTATAGCTCTGAACTCCGTCTAGGGAAACAATGCATAGAGGCCAGAAACAGGGCAAATAGGGTACTAGGATTCATTTCTAGGAGTGTTAAAAGTAGAAGGCCGGAAGTAATATTAAAGTTGGCGCTGATCAGACCTCATCTAGACTACACTGTGCAGTTCTGGTCCCCACATTACAGGAAAGATATAGGTCTATTAGAATCAGTACAGAGGAGAATGTCTAAAAGGATACAGGGGATGAGGAGTATTCCTTACGAGGCGTGATTGAAGTTGTTAAATTTACATTCTTTAGAGAGACGTATGTTAAGAGACCTGATAGAAGTCTTTAAGTGGTATGAAGGTTATAACAAGGGGGATGTAAGCAAAATTCTTAGGATCAGCAACCAGGGTAGAACAAGAAATAACGATTCAAGTTTGAAAAATTTAGGTTTAGGAAGGAAATAGGAAAAAATTGGTTCTCAAATAGAGTGGTTGATGAGTGGAATGGACTCAGTTGTCATGTTGTTAGTGGTAGGACACTAGAGAGCTTTAAGAGAAGATTAGACAGGTTTATTGATGGGGATAATAGATGGAAATAGGTAGGTATATGGTCGCTTCTTGCAGCTTCCCTTATTTCTTATGTTCTCCCTGCAGGCCTGACTATCTCCTTTCCTCCCTCTGTCCCTCACGGATTGACCTGCTTCCTTCCTCCCTCCCCTTTGTTCGACTCTTGACCAGCAGGGGCACAGGAAACGCAGGTAACAGTGCAGGTGTTTATTCACAGAAGGTGTGAACAGAAGGCTGGAGGTAGGTGATCTCCCGGCGCCAGGCCGCGCACTTCCCCTTAACACTTATGACTGAAGCCTAGCTCGTTCACTCATACACGTATTCATGCCTCACACAAGTCTCGCTCATTCACTCGTTCACACAACTAGCTAACAACCACACACCTCCCCCGAGACATAAGGAAGATTCCTTATCTTTGTTATGGCTACCGTAACACATGAAACAAAGTTACAATGATTGAAGTACAGAAAACACGGTACATATACACAAAACAAACACAGCGTACAATGAACACGTACGACTAATCGTAGGTGCTACGGTGCCACCGCACCTGCAGTCGTCTCGGCTCCCTACGCTGTCGGCTGCTTTCGACGCTCTGGTTGCTCTCGGCCACGGTGTACCCCGTTACCCTGATGCTCCGGGCTGCCGGGATGGTGGTGTTCCTCGTGACCCTGATGCTGAAGCGCTGCACCGCCCATGAGCGGTGTGCTGCTCGACAGGAAGGGGAGCAAGAGGTCTGTGTGGGCGTAGGTGTCTTCTATTACGCCACATCACGCGACCGCTGCCCATCTTGATGAGGTAGTCTCTCCTTCGCCCAACAGCCACGATGACACCCAGGCGATCCCAGAGGCCTGTCGTGTGATCTTGAACGTCGACGTGGCCACCGAGGTGCAGGAGAGGAAGAGTACGGGCGGACGCGTCGTGGCGAAGTTTCGCTTTCTTCCTCAGTCGCTCTGCCTTGGCGTCGCACTCATCAGCAGCGCGCTGCCACTGCTGAGCGTATGAGCGATGATGAGCCGGGACACAGGACCTCATAGGATGACCGAAGAGGACTTGTGCTGGTGATCGCCCTTCCGCCCTCGGAGTGTTGCGCAGTTCCAGCAACCCGCGAGCGAACGCATCCTCGTCCAGGTGTCCCTGCTGTGTGGTCGTGAGGATCAGCTTCTTCACGGACTTGACCGCTGCCTCGGCGTGACCATTGGAGCGTGGATAATGAGGTGAAGATACACGATGCTCCACCCCCCATCGAGGCCAGGAAGCGCCGTACCGATGAAGAAGTGAACTGGCGGTCCACCGTCAGTCCTCAGGAGAACAGGCACGCCCGTGTCGGCGAACACACCCCGAAGGACACGAACGAGCTGATCAGCCGATGCTGGACGTGAGCATGCAGGACACGTGAGGCCACCCAGACAAGCGATCTACATACACGAGGTATGTACGGCCTGCTGCGTGGAAGTAGTCTGCAGAAAACTGACTCAAACACCCTGCTGGGTGTGTCCGTTGTCCTGCCAGAGAGGTTCGTTGGCTTGGCTTGGTAGGAGTGGACGGCATAGTGAGCATCCAGAAACGACGTTCTCAACGTCTCTGTCCATACCAGGCCAGTACACCGTTTGTCGGGCCCGTCGCTTGGTGCGCTCCATCCCCTGATGACTGTCATGGAGTCGCTCTAGTGTTTCTCGGCGGAGGCTGTGAGGAATAAGAAGCCTCGGCCCGTAAACCACCAGGTCGTCGGCTACGGCCAGCAGACTGCGCACCGGCCAGTACGTACGCAAGCGGTGATCGAGGTCGTGGCAATGATCAGGGAAGCCCTCGATGATGACGTTCTTGAGCAAGCAGTACTCCCCGTCTCTTGCTGCTGCGGCACGTACCATTTCCACAGTCTGATCCTGGAGTGGTGCTAAGCGGACGCCGTCCTCATTGGTGGCAGATAACGCTGAGATGACCGCTGAGTGGAGAGGGTCGAGGTCACCAGAAGTAGCAGCATCCTCTTCCTCCACTGGGTCCTGTACTGGAGCACGTGAGAGGGCGTCGGGCACACAAGGGATTGTACGAAGATGCTGTTACGGCGAAGGGTCGAGGCGTCGTCTGTCAACTCGATGGCCATGGATCCACCAGCCATTGCACGTAAACCTTCCTTTGCTTCGAAGACGCTGGGAAAGGCCCTTGATCACAGCAGCAGCGTGCCCCGCACGCCTGCTGTGGCGTTGGGTCGTAGGAATGAGGCCAGCTGATCACTTCTGTGGGCGTAGATAGAGGTGGCTGCGAGGCGGTCGGGTACTTGATGGAGCTGTTGCCGGTGTGCTGTTCTTCCCTGCGTAGCGGTCGGATTTGAGCCGGAAAATCTTCGGGGAGGATTCCGAGAGCGATGGAATCGTACCAGCTAAGCAGCGCCCCCTTCACCTCCTTCACCACGCTCACAACAGTCTCAGCTTCCCTGTCGCCCAGTTGCAAGTGCGACGAGAAAGTTCCTACACAGGTGAGGGGGTGATTACCGGCAGCATAAAGTCCATCACCATCAGCGGGCGCCAAGCTGGAGGGCGGGATTCCAAGGAGTGTTGCCCCGTGTCGAGGCCAATAACGGTCGTTT
>NW_026973707.1:460000-530000 GCF_035594125.1 Scylla paramamosain
GACGCTTCATATCTCAATTCAATATTCCTAGAGGGCTTTAGTGAGCAAATATAAGCAGGTTTAAATTTCTCTTACTCCTTTTGTTCCGTGGTCTCTTGAAATGATGTAAACTTTTGAAAATTTGAATCGGCCTATTTAGTGAAACTTGAGAAGAAATAATAGTCAGTAAATAATCTCTCAAAATTACATTAGTTAATTTTACCTTATATTATTTTGATTTTCATTGAACTATAATTTTATATCTTCCTTCCCTTTAGTATTGATAACTCTTCCAAAAGTCACTAACACTTCCAATTAATCTCAACTTTCTTTTTCATGACATTTAAAGTTAATTTCCTTCTCTTCCAGTCTCATAAAATTATCCTCGTTAATTTTGTTTTATTATTTTAACTTTCCTTTGACTTTAACCTGTATTTCTCGTACCTTCTTGCCCTTAACATTAATAACTCCTCCAAAAGTCACTAACACTTCCAGTTACTTAATGTCAACTTTCTTTTAATATAATATAAAGCCTCACGTCCCTTTCTTCCATTCCAAGTAACAAAAAGAACAGCCACACTTGAAAAACCACTTTCAAATCATTTGTCTTTCACTTCATTTAAAATCCACACACACCTTCCTCGCCTCGCCATTAGTCCACAGAGGAAATATGAGTGTTTATGTCAGGTTACATTAGGCTTCTCTCAGGTTGGATTAGGCTTCTCTCAGGTTACATTAGGCTTCTCTCAGGTTAGGTTAGGCTTCTCTCAGGTTACATTAGGCTTCTCTCTCACCCCTTCTCCTGTTTATCTCTACAACTCTAATCTGTTTTAAATTATTTTATGTTATGACTCTCTCTCTCTCTCTCTCTCTCTCTCCTCTCTCTCTCTCTCTCTCCTCCTCTCTCTCTCTCTCTCTCTCTCTCTCTCTCTCTCTCCTCTCTCTCTCTCCTCTCAAAACATTGTAACTGTTATGTGTATTTGAGCGCTGTTCGACACAATGTTTTTCAGTGTCATACACTGAAAAACATTGTGTCATAAACACTACCTTTTGTTCCACTGCGTCCTTTCAACGTTGTATTAGCTAGAAATAGGAAAATATTTTCTTTCGATTATTATTTATTTATTTATTTTTTTTATTTTTAACTTTTTCTAGGCGTCTTCGTGTTTTCTACAGCGCTTTTAATGTAAGTTAGGATTCTCTCTCTCTCTCTCTCTCTCTCTCTCTCTCTCTCTCTCTCTCTCTCTCTCTCTCTCTCTCTCTCTCTCTCTCTCTCTCTTCTTTTCTTTTATTTTCTACTCGTAAAGTCTGCAATTCTCTTCTGTTTCTCAGTTTCATCCTGCTTATGACTTGAGCTGTTTCGGAAGAGGAACATCAGCACACCCTCGGAGAAAAAAAATAATAAATTGGCTTGTCTTTCTATTCTCCTCCTCCCGTTTTCTTTTAAAGTACGAAAAAGAAGAAAGCCTTTATTTCTTTAAGGCGTTTTTACCAGCGCATCAGAATATCAAACGTCTGGGACAGACGTTTGATATACGGCAGTGAATCTGCCCAGAATAGCTGAAAGGTATTGCCATTCCTTTCATATTTAATAATCACGATTCTGAGGCTCTAAGGATTATGATAATTGTTTTATATCAAAAGAAGATCAAAGTAGTAACTTGTTCCTGGCATTAGAATTCAAAAGAATTGTCCATAAGACTTGAAATAAATGGTTGTGTCGTCTTGTGATACGTCGACACTGTTCGGACATATGTCTAGTGAGGGACGTCCGTGGCAGTTCATGTGGTTGTGACTTCGTCTTCCAGTTATGTGAACTTGGTATAGTTTATGCTATATTTCTGTATAATACTTGCTGAAAAATAAGAATTAAAGGATTACCTTATTGCTGTATGCTACTGATATCAGTATTAAAGCAAATATATCGGAGAAATGATATTTGTTTTGAAATGCTGCTGCGATAACACCAACATTGCGTACATCTTGGACGCTTCATCGTTGTAACTGTTCTGTGTAGCGGCATTACGACGATTTCATTCCATATTTTAACATTCCACAGAACATTTTAAATAACTCTATCATATCCCCTCTTATACATCTCTCAAATGAAAACATGTTTAATTCCTTTAATCTATCTCTATACTCCAGGCGCTTTAATGCTGGTATCATCCTAGTTACTCTTCTCTGAACTGCTTCTAACATATTAATATCCTGCCTATAATGGGGTGACCAGGCCTGTTTGCAATACTCTAAATAGGACCTAACATATGAATTATATAAGCTACGCACCACTTCCTCACTTTTATAACTAACATTTCTATTTATAAAATCCAGGATCCTATTTGCCCTATTTCTTGCTTCTAAAACATTGCTTTGAAAATTTCATAGCCCTGTCTGTCACTACACCTAAATCCTTTCCCTCCTCTACTGCCTCTAGCCAACATCCCTCCATCTCATAGCTAAAGTTTGTTGTCTTTACCTAAATGCATAACCTGACACTTTTAGAATTAAACTCCATCTGCCACCTGTCTGCCCATGCTATCAGCCTGTCCAGGTCTCGTTGTATTCTGTAATTGTCCTTTTCATCCTGTACTGCACATACTATCAGCCTGTCCAGGTCTCGTTGTATTCTGTAATTGTCCTTTTCACCCTGTACTGCACATGCTATATTAGTATCATCTGCAAACTTTGAGACTTTTCTACTAATTGCAATATCTAAATCATTAATATACACCAAGAAAAGAAGAGGTCCTAGCACTGATCCTTGGGGTACCCCACTAACCACTTCCTTCCACTCAGACATTGCCCCATTTAATACTACTCTCTGTTTCCTATCAGAAAACCATGAAAAAGTGTATGAGTATACTCTTAGACCTATACCGGTACTTCTAATGGTTTTTCATTATTGTCAGTGACTGCAATGTTAATGCATCAAAGCAGCGTAAATTTAACTTTTTTTTTTTTTTTTTTTTTTGCAAATCTCCAGAGAACCCTTAGTATACAAATAGTTAAAATTAGTATTGGTCGACAATAATTACCTTTCTCATGAAGTCACAAGCTACTGCTGCTGATACTGCTACAGCACCCATATCTGCCTCTGGCTGCATCTCTGCCACGCTTGCAACTGCCAATAGAGGCATCATAGGTCCTGATACAAGAGACTGGTTTTCCTCATCTTCCAGATAAGTATCAGAGTCGGTGCTGCTGTCCATTATCTCGTCCCTTGACTCACTTCTCGTAGTCTGGCTTTGTTGATACTCAAACTTCCCTAACTATCTATCTATATTTATAGAAAAGATGGGTGAAGGAAGAATAATATGAGTATAAGAGGATAGTGAGAAATAATGAAAGAAGTATAAGATTAAAGATGGTGGGCTGTCCACCTTGCTATTTTACTTATTGATGTTATACTGTGTATTATGTGTTTGTGAGAATGTTTGTGTTCTGTGTGCTGACTTCATGTGATGGCACGGGCCGCGATTATTCTCCCTGTTACACCGCAGGCGAGTCGAGAGAGACTCTACCACTACTCCCTCGCCGACAACACTCAAACTTCCCACCACGGCTGCTGTCTGTGTTATGATCCGTACGACAGTTTTTCCGAGACGGTGCGAGCGAGAGTCGTCTGGTAGCACAGTAGTCGTGTTTACCAAAAGCCCAGCCGAAACATCAAACAGAGTTTGATATTCTGATGCGCTGGTAAAAAACGCCTTTATTTATTTATTTATTTTTTTATATTTGCCTATTTTTATTTTCTTTCATTGTTTTATTTGGTTTTATTATATTTATTTATTGATTTATTTTTGCTTTTGAAAGATTTTTTTATCTCTTTAAATACATAAAAAAAAATAGTGATTCTGACTAGAGATTATACTGAGTAAAATTATCAACTAACACATCTTTTACGTTTTTTTTTTTTTTTTTATGTAGGAAGGACACTGTTAGCCAAAGCTTGACATTTTTATCATCCTCCATCACACACACACACACACACACACACACACACACACACACACACACACACACACACACACACACACACACGCACACACACACACACACACACACACCCCTCTGCAAAATAAAGATAAACTCTTAACGGATACACTGAACACAACACCTCTCCCTCTCACTCTCTTTCTCTCACACTGTTTATCAATCATCTTAACCCGAACAAACAAACCAGCTCATGACTCACCTGATGTGTGTGTGTGTGTGTGTGTGTGTGTGTGTGTCAAGTGATTCGTCTGCTGGCCAAAGGGAGAGTCCAGGAGAGGAACAAATGGGTCGCCTCCAGTTATTGTCGTCGGAGTAAATACTTTGGAGGAGGAGGAGGAGGAGGAGGAGGAAGAAGAACTGTTTTTGGAGGAGGTGGAATATATCTAAGGCTGGAAACTGTAAGATGAGGAAGACGGAGGAGGAGGAGGAGGAGGAGGAGGAGGAGGAGGAGGAGGAGGAGGAGGAGAAAGTACTGTGGTTTGAAGGAGAGTGTGAAAGAGAAGACCCAGAGATGGAGAGTATAAGGAAGGAAAGTTAAAAATGAGGATCAAGACTAAATATATGGAATGAGGATGAATAGGAAGAAGAAGAAGAACCGTTTGGTGAGAAAAGTAAAAAAAAAAAAAATCTAGAGTGGAAAGTGTAAGAAAGAAAGGTGAAGAAGATAAGTAAAAAAAAACAAAAGAGGAAAAAAGGAATGGGAAAAAATTACAAATGCGAAGAGAAATAGAGATTGAGAGGAAGAGAGGAAGAGCGATGTTGATGGAGGAGAAGAGGAGGGGAGGGATTCCAAGAGCGGAGACTAGAAGGAAAGGCGGAAGTTAAGGAGATGCAGGAAATAATTCTAATTGGAGGAAAGGAAAGTGATGAGCAGAGGAGGAGGAGGAGGAGGAGGAGGAGGAGGAGGAGGAGGAGGAGGAGGAGGGAAAGAAAATCTACATGAAGAAAAAAAAAAGAATAGGAAGAATGAGGATGATCTGAGTAGGGGACGAAAGAGAGAAGAAAAGGAGGAGGAGGAGGAGGAGGAGGAGGAGGAGGAGGGGGAGGGGGAGGGGGAAGAAGGAGAGGAGGAGAGCCGCGGAAAATAAAGGCAAACAGGGAAAGAGAGGGAAATACTCAGGTGTATTTTGCGAACACTGGACTACAGAGAGAGAGAGAGAGAGAGAGAGAGAGAGAGAGAGAGAGAGCGAGAGAGAGAGAGAGAGAGAGAGAGAGAGAGAGAGAGAGAGAGAGAGAGAAAGGCCCATTGACGCGCCATTCTTTAAATTAGCAAAGTCAAAAACGGCTTATCCAAAAGAGGGTGAAGTGTAATAAATAAATGTGAATAAATATGAGTGGATGAGTAACTGAACGTATCACTGAGTGCCAGTGAATATGAAGCGAGGATATCTGGAAAAAAAAAAAAAAAAAAAACATGGTGATTTTGACGTATCTTTTGAAAACCGATTGGACACGGAAGGACACTGACAGGCTGGAAATGTTTGTGAATTACTGGAATTGTGTGGTGGTGGATCGTATGAGGTTACTGCGGAAAAAAAAAAAAGAGTAGCCGTTTATTGCGGTGACGGAGAGTGTGGAGTGTTGCGTGGGTGAGCAATGAATATAGAAGTGAATGTTGAGATGAGTGAATGAAGTGAAAGGTGATCTCTCTCTGCATTCGAGGGTATCAATATTAATTTGGCTTTCGATGAGTGAGTTGCCGCTCGTTGTAAAAGTTATAGGAACAAGGAATTGGGTGTGTTTTTGTTAATGAAAGGAATGTATTACTATTTTTTACGTAAGAGGAACACTGGCGTAGGACAACAAGAGGAAGGAAAAATGGAATCACTCTTGAACTACGTATATTTAAATGTATTACGGTTTTCAAGGTATGAATATTGAGCTATGTATATTTGAATGTATTACTATTTTAAAATGTTCATTAAAAGTTTCTTTTCATTGTAAGAAGAAAGTGAAGGATTAACTGTAATTTTGTTGATTTGAAGGTTATTCTACAAAATATAGATAAACTCCTGACGGATACACTGAACACAACACCTCTCCCTCTCACTCACAAAGAATTGCATGTAAGTCTTGCGTCTGGAAGAGAAGTACTGGTGATGACAAGTATACTGCCTGAAATTTAGTTGTTGTACAGTAATGAAAAAATGGAGGATGTTTTTTTTTGTGTGTGTTCTTTCATCCTCCTCTTATATTCCTTGCTTTCTTTCAGTATATTATCTTCATATTGACAAATATTTCTTATTCTAATACAGAGTCTAATTACCCACTTTTTTTCTTTTTTTTTTTTTCGTGGTGTTTCCAGTCTTTGTACTTGTTCTCTTTGTCCTCGTCCCAACCTCTCACCGAGGACCAGAATATCTCCTGCTGTTTAGTTTTCCTTTCTAATCCTCCTCCTTCTCCTCCTCCTCCTCCTCCTCCTCCTCCTCCTCCTCCTCCTCCTCCTCCTCCTCCTCCTGGTCTGAATCCGTTCCCTGGTGCTGCACACAAATGACAGACACGGCAGTGGTGATGTAGACTGGTGCAATGGCGCCAGTCTGGAGGTGATGGTTATGGTGGCGGTGGTGGTGGTGGTGGTGGCGGTGGCGGCGGTGATGTTGATGGCAATGGCGCCAGTCTGGAGGTGATGGTTATGGTTGCGGTGGTGGTGGTGGTGGTGGTGGTGGTGATGGTGATGGTGGTGGTGGTGGTGGTGGTGATGGTGGTAGTTTGTAATGGTGAAGTTGGCAGTGATAGTTACAGGAAAAGTACGTGTGTGTGTGTGTGTGTGTGTGTGTGTGTGTGTGTGTGTGTGTGTGTAGACCCTTCATACATAGCGTGAAAAAAAAGTAAAATAAAAAAAAAAAAAAAAAACGAAAGCAGACACAACTATCTGACTTACCTTTAACTTCCCAACCCAAGTGACTCGTTGTTTTGTCCAAGCTTCAACACCACCTCTTCATACCTTCCATATTTACCATTTACCTGCCCAACCCAAATGACTCGTTCCTGTATCTTGGCTGTACGTGATGCAACAGAGGGCGGGAGTAGCCACTGGGCGCAGCGTATCTAAGAGCAGAGGAGGGGAGAGGAAGGGGGAGGAGTTGATAGGAGAGAGGAGCGGAGTGGCAATTTCACGCTCAAGTCAGGGGGAAGAGAGAGAGAGAGAAGGACGGCTCTTCACGGCTCAGCAAAGTCAGTAACGTGATACCCAGTGGTCTTGCATAGCGTCCCTACAGAGAGAGAGAGAGAGAGAGAGAGAGAGAGAGAGAGAGAGAGAGAGAGAGAGAGAGAGAGAGAGAGAGAGAGAGAGAGAGAGAGAGAATCACGATACTTATGTTTAGGTAGCGTAACGTGATAAATGCGTTATGCAAGTGTATTTAGTATTACTACTGATAATTACGATGGAAATATCAGCAATAGTAATGATATAATGATGATGATGATGATATTAAGAAGGAGGAGGAGGAGGAAGAGGCAAACGTGATACTAATGATGATGAAGGAAAACAACAACAACAACAACAACAACAACAACAACAACAATACGAACAATAAGAAACTGCTTTGATCCCACACCACCTTACGATAGAAACACACACACACACACACACACACACACACACACACACACACACACACACGAATCCAGGTCACTATTCCTAACAGGTCAACAAAAGCATCATGGAAAAGTACATAACAAAAAGCCAACAAAGAAAACATTGCTAATAGGACTTTTATGTTAATACACACCAACCACGCCTGAAAATAAATATTAATACACTAATCTATCTACCCTGGTGTGTGTATGTGTGTGTGTGTGTGTGTGTACAGTGACCACGCGTGACATTGTATGAAGGGCTTTGCGGAAAGAAATTTTAAAGGAGATATGGAAGGGAGGAGAAGAAGACACACTGTAAATCTTGTGAACTAGAAAAGGGAGTGAGAGGAGATGAGGATTGCAAGATTAAGTTCCAGGCAGGACGACTAAAACAAGACGACCTTTTCCTCCTCCTCCTCTTCTTCTTCTTCTTCTTCTTCTTCTTCTTCCTCTTTTCTTCTTCTTCTTCTTCTTCTTCTTCTTCTTCTTCTTCTTCTTCTTCTTCTTCTTCTTCTTCTTCTTCTTCTTCTTCTTCTTCTTCTTCTTTTCTTCTTCTTCTTCTTTTCTTCTTCTTTTCTTCTTTTCTTCTTCTTTTCTTTTTTTTCTCTCTCTCTCTCTCTCTCTCTCTCTCTCTCTCTCTCTCTCTCTCTCTCTCTCTCTCTCTCTCTCTCTCTCTCTCTCTCTCTCTCTCTCTCTCTCTCTCTCTCTCTCTCTCTCTCTCTCTCTCTCTCTCTCTCTCTCTCCGCATCCAGTTTCAGAAACGCCTCCTCTTCCTCTCCTTGTATTTCCTCTTCTTTATCCTTGTTTATCGTTTGTCTTTCTCTCCTTTCTCTTCATTATATTTTTCTCATCTCGATTTTATATCCTCTTTCTCTCTCCTATCCGCATTTTCTTCCCTCCTCTCCTTCCGTCTTCTCTTTCAATTTTATATCCCTTGTCTCACCTCTCTTCTCTCTCTTCTTCCTTTCATCTCTGTCCTTGCCTCGTCTTCCTCGTCATTCTCTTTGTTCTCCTTTTTATTGTCCTTCTTTTCATCTTCCTCCTCTTTCTTCATCTGCCCTCCTTTCTCTCTTCATCCTTCTCCCTTTACTCTTCTTTTCACATCACCTTCCTTGCCATCCTCCTCCTCCTCCTCCTCTTCTTCCTCATCCACCTTCTGTCAAATGAGTCTTAATGTGAATAAGTACAAAGTGTTTCATATAGGGTATCGAAACGAGAAAGCAAAGTATATTATGAATGGTACCCAACTTAAAAGTGTAGATAACGAAACTGACGTAAAGTGAACAGGTAACAACGAATTACTTCTGCTACTGCTGCTACTGTTACTGTTACTACTACTGCTACTACTACTACCATACTAATACTACTGCTACTACTACTGCTACTACTGCTATCATTACGGTTACTGTTACTGCTACTACTACTGCTACTACCACTACTAATACTACTGCTGCTACTACTACAGTCACTCTAAGGTTTCTTAGGACAAAGCGTGTCCTTTGTGTTGAGGGAGAGCAAAGTGAAGGCTTCTCATTTGGGCCCCGCCTCACGTGCACGGTAGGCCGCCAGCAAGTCCTGCACGTGGGCGTGGCACTCCAGCACGCGTTTCTTGGGGCCTTTAATGTGAAGCTTGCCCCGCGGCGCGTCCCAAGTGTGGCACACCAAGACGCAGTAGTGGCGCGCTAAATACCGAAGGTGGCACTCCCCGGCGCCAGCCAGCCTGTGCCTGAACCGAGGAGGCACCACAATGCTGCGCCGCACCAGGCTGTGGGCCTCCTCGCCACCTGCCTCCTGGGCTGCAGTGTCCTCTACAGGGGCCGCCGGGTCCTCCACGGGGGGGACGCTCAGCTGGCCTCCCTGTTCGACGCGAGCGTCCTCCTGCAGCGTCAGTGGCACCGCCTCCCGCGACAGGAGAGGCACCGGGACGCGGCCGTCGCCACCAGTGTCCGGGGAGAGCTGCACCTCGGTCAGCCAGTCAAACATTACAAGCAGGACGTGTCGTTTCAGGGGACAGTGCTGCTTTAGAAGCTTCTTCAGTTTCCGCCGTACAAGTTTGTAGTGGATCACTTTGAGCTGATCCTCAGTGTGTCCCGTATAAGTCTGCAGATCCTTGGTTTCCTCGAGTGACTGATGGTGGCGCCACGGCAGGAGGAGGAGGACGCAGGAGCACCCTATCAGCAGGGCGCCACACAGCGGCACCGCCACCAGGCAACACGCCGCCACCACCAGGCTTGTGTAGAAGTCATCATGCTCTTGCTCGGCCAGCAGGATCTGCTCCTGCACGCAGGCCAGGCGGGTCTTCATGTTCACCACGAGGGCCACCAGCTCCCGCCAGTCGGTGACGGGGATGCCGCACTCCGACAGGGGGTCCCTTGGAGGGGCAGGCTTCAGGGGCCCCAACCACCAGGCAGTGGCCAGCCACTCCCGCACCTTCCCCACAGGAGTGGTGTGGGGACCGGCGCGCTGCCACGCCTCCACCAGAAGTCCAAGCTTGCGGGCGTCCATCACCACGCCCCACAAGGAGGAGGTGATGAGCGCCACCGCCACCACCACACTCACCACCACCACACAGATGCTGAAAGTCTTTGCGCAAGTTTTCATGTTTGGTTTGAATTGATATTGTGAGCAGAGGAGAGAAAAAAGCAGTGGTGAGGTGAATCACCATTTATGGATGGTGAATATGGAGAGTTGCCATATACACCATCAAACAGGTCACCTTGCAACTACTCCACCAACACCATCACTACACCATCACTACTACCACGTCTGCTGCTTTCTCATCAAAATAAAATAATTTTTGGTAGGCGACTACGATACCTGATTTGACTGTTTGTTTCTTAATTATAGCTTTTGTTACACATTCGTCCATCGTGTGTCTGTTTGTCAGTCTTTCTTTCTTCCCTCCCCCTTGGTTGCAGGTTAATTAGAGTTGAGGTGATTAACTGGCATTGATTTATTCTAAATCTTTTCATGAAATCTGTGGCTGGGAGCTTGAGTATAAGTACACACTGCTGAATCACAAACACACGTAACTTTTCAAGAAAAATGTTGAGACCATTCTTGCCTTGATCCTGTCCCGCAGCACCGTCACGCGTCACATCAAACCTTCCCCTGTCCCAATGTCTTCTCGGGTTTCGTCACCTTTGCCTTCAAAGCTAAGAGTAAACTCCTTAATGAAACA
Source organism: Scylla paramamosain (assembly GCF_035594125.1). Classification (NCBI taxonomy): domain Eukaryota; kingdom Metazoa; phylum Arthropoda; class Malacostraca; order Decapoda; family Portunidae; genus Scylla; species Scylla paramamosain. The sequence goes on from NW_026973707.1 coordinate 470,739, forward strand.
CACTTAGCAATGCAGTGTTGTCACAGTGTCAAACAAGCTGTGCCAAAATGCCATAATGATCCAGCTGTTTGTTTACAAGATGTTTGCACAAAACGATGCATCACAGGCTCTGACACGGATAGTAGCGGTCTCTCTACCTATTATTATTATTATTTTTTTTTTCAGTTTATCTTTTATCAATAATCAGTCCCCTTAATGGTGTTGCACTTATTACAGTTCTGTTTACTTCCCTGCCTCCAGCAAATAGGAGCACCTCATTTCATCTATTTTCATTCTTTCCTATGAAATTTCTTTCTGGGTTTTACTTCTCTAACCCCGTAAGGTATTTATTGCTGACCTGTTTCCTGTTTGCCTGAAGGTGGTAGAGAACCTTCTACTTTCCTGTCCTTTTCTTCTACAGTCACCTTAATACCCCTAGGTCAGGTCACCTCGTGAGGACCGCTAAGTCTGTTGTAGCCTGTGTATCTTTGTAACTCTTTGTAACTCCTCCTCCTCCTCCTCAATATTCAACAATATTCAATAACTTCTTTCTTGAATTTCTTTAACCTTGTAATTTTCCAAACATTTTCATGGACAGTTTCATAGGTAAACTCTCTTTAATTGAACGTTCTCTATGTTCTCTCTCTCTCTCTCTCTCTCTCTCTCTCTCTCTCTCTCTCTCTCTCTCTCTCTCTCTCTCTCTCTCTCTCTCTCTCTCCTCGATGTAAGTCAAGGGAGAGAGAGAGAGAGAGAGAGAGAGAGAGAGAGAGAGAGAGAGAGAGAGAGAGAGAGAGAGAGAGAGAGAGAGAGAGAGAAGCAAAAGTATTAGTTTGTATCGCGGTGGAGAGGCAGGTGTTGTGTCATCGGTGCTTCCTTCATGCAAACAACAACACTTGGCGACCGAAGTTTGACTGAAGACACGCGGAGAAAGAGATAATAATAATAATAATAATAATAATAAACGGTTTATTATTTAGGCAGTTGACAAACTGAAAATGTACATAGGGGATGGGGAAAAACTTAACATTAATCCTAACGGTAAGACTAATCTAGGAGGGAAATACTATTGATTGATGGCTCGCACCATGGTGGGAATCGCACTGAGTCTGTACCGGTCCGTGCGCGGCGCCTTCAGGGGCGTTATTTTGTTGTGGTGTCTGGTGGCACGGACAGGGCGAGGCGCGTCGGGCGGCAGCATGTCTCTGAGACGCGGATGATGCAGTAGTCCCTTCCCAAACTTCTCCAGAGCCTCTCGGTGCCTGGTGGATATTCTGGACAGACTCAGGGTGGTCAGGGCTTCTTCATAGGTGGTGTATGCAGGGCCAAGGATGACCCTGCACGCCCTTTTCTGCACACTCTCTAGCTGTAGCTGTTGAGTGTGTGTGAGGGAGGAGGACCACGCTGGGGAGGCGTACATGAGTTTGGGGAGGATGAAGGTGAGGTACACCCCCTTAACTCATCTGTCGGCGTCCCCAGCGACCTGAGTCTGCGCAGCATGTACAGCCTGTAGGTAGCTGATCTCACGGTGCTGGCGACATGCTGCTTCCAGGTCAGCTGGTCGTCCACCGTGACTCCGAGAAGCTTGGCACATTGGACCACCTGGAGGGGGTGAGGGCCCACTGTGAGCCGGGGAGGGGGCACTGGTACAGAGGAGGTACAGAAATGCATCACCACAGTTTTGCTGTGGTTGATGGTCATCCTGCTCTCCTCTGTCCACGTCTGCAGTCGCTCCAGAATTGCTTGCAGTGGCGAGTAGTCCGGGTTCTTGTTGGAAACTGGGACGCCCACGGTGCAGTCGTCCACATACTTCCAGCGATGGGGGGTGTCGGTGAGGGCGTCGTTGATGAGGAGGAGGAAGCATAGAGGACCCATCTTGGTCCCCTGGGGGACTCCACATGTCAGCTGTTGGAAATTAGAGACAGAGCCCTGATAGCGAACGGCCTGACGTCTCCCTGTGAGGAAGTCGGCTAGCCACGCTATCAGATTAGGAGGGAGACCCAGACTTACTGCCTTGCTGATGACAACAGTGTGATCAACTAGATCAAAGGCTTTTTTGAAGTCGACAAAAGCAACAGCTAGAGAGGTGTTTCGCTTGTCCAGGTGGCTGTGGATGAATTCAAGGAAGCTGGTCAGGTAATGTGAGGTGGAGGTGGCTTTAATATTTCCGAATTGTCTGATATCCACGGTGTTACAAATTTTGGTGTATGCCCAGTCATATACAAAATCTTCACAAATAAGGCTAGGGATGGGGGTGATAGAGACTGGCCTGAGGTCATTGAGTGACTGAGGACTGGAAGTTTTGGGGATGGGAGTGACATAAGATGTCTTCCAGTCCGCGGGGCAAGAGTGTTGGGAGAGTGAGGCGTTTATTATGGAGCATAGCGGTGTTGCTAGCTCTACAGCAAATTCCTTGTAAATTTTTATAGGAAGGTCAGTGGGTGTGGTGGATCTTGGTTTAAATTTAAGTATTCTCTTAAAAACATCCATCGCCTGGACAGTGTGTGGAGGGGAGGGAGCGGGCAGATAGGCAGGAAGCGGAGTGGTGTGGAGGGGAGGAAAGGTTTGACAGATAGCAGCAAAGTGATCGTTCATCTCCTGAGCCGCGAGATTAGCAGGAAGGTGTGAGGTGCAAGGAAGGGATGAAGTGTGCTTTTGTAAGCCACACAAAGCTTTGATCTTAGCGTACCACTGTCTATTGTTGGTCAGCTTGAGGTGTGTGTGTGTGTGGGAAGGTGTGAGGTGCAAGGAAGGGATGAAGTGTGCTTTTGTAAGCCACACAAAGCTTTGATCTTAGCGTACCACTGTCTGTTGTTGGTCAGCTTGAGGTGTGTGTGTGTGTGTGTGTGTGTGTGTGTGTGTGTGTGTGTGTGTGTGTGTGTGTGTGTGTGTGATTGAATCTGTGTCACATGTGTATCTTTTGTGGGTTTCCTTACAAAGACGAGAGCAAGAGAGAGAGAGAGAGAGAGAGAGAGAGAGAGAGAGAGAGAGAGAGAGAGAGAGAGAGAGAGAGAGAGAGAGAGAGATGGGGGATAGAAGACGCTGGTCACTCGGGTAGATTGCCAAAGTGTGTGTGTGTGTGTGTGTGTGTGTGTGGGACTGGAAGACAAGACATGTCAGAACACTCATAAAATTAAACAAGAGTGATCCATGTAAGGCGAGGAGCCAATACACCTTTTATGTTCTCCCTTCACAGGTAAGCCGAGGGTCATTATCCACTCATCTACCTGTACATTAGCGGCGCCAGGTGAGCATAGATTGGAGATTTCTGTATTACTTTACCTGTTCTTACCTGCTGTGTGGAATTAATACTTTACCTGTGTTGATTACCTTATTCACCTTGCCTCTGTCAGCACGACGAGACAGCCTCCTCTTGTCCTTCAGGTGTGGGAGTGAAGGAAAGGAGTGAAGGAGGTAAAAAGCGAAGATGAATAGGAACAGACAGCTGAAAATATTCTCTTATGGCTTCTCTCTATTTTTGAGCGTGGCGTGACGTGGAAACACACACACACACACACACACACACACACACACACACACACACACACACACACACACATACATACACACACACACACACACACACAGAGAGAGAGAGAGAGAGAGAGAGAGAGAGAGAGAGAGAGAGAGAGAGAGAGAGAGAGAGAGAGAGAGAGAGAGAGAGAGAGAGAGAGAGAGAGATGATGAGGAATAAGAGACTGCAGAGGGTGATAGTGGAGGAGGAAAGGAGAGGAGGAGGAGGAGGAGGAGGAGGAGGAGGAGGAGGAGGAGGAGGAGCTCTGCGAGAGATGAGACGGTGAGTTGAGTCGACTGCCTCTTACGTACATGCTGGTATTGTGTGTGTGTGTGTGTGTGTGTGTGTGTGTGTGTGTGTTGCTATTCTTGTTTCTATTGTCTGTTGTCAGAAAGTGAACATGAATATCAGGAAAAAAAGGAAAGTATTTCACTCCTACTACACAAACACTTTCTCTCGGCACATTCTCTCTCTCTCTCTCTCTCTCTCTCTCTCTCTCTCTCTCTCTCTCTCTCTCTCTCTCTCTCTCTCTCTGTGAATGGAGTCTAGAAGGTGGGTGGGGAGATGGGTGGGTGGAGAAACGTTTTTTGCTGTTCTCTTTTCGTCTTCACCTTTTCTGGTACACGTTCATCCTTGTGTCATGAATCACGATGTCTTGAGTACCTGACGGGAGTCGTGGTTGTTCGTATTCGCCCGGGTTTCGGGACGGTCCTGTGTATTGCCAGGATTTTTCTTGTTTTATGCATTTTTGTATGTATATTTGTAGATTATATTATGAATATTCATTTTTTTGTGCCTTTTGTATATTACTTGGGTGAGAATTAATATATAGGGAAGTGAGGTGTTATCAAGTGCGTTCTGGGTGGCCAGTGGTGACGTGACCAGGGCTGTGTCGACACCAGGGTGGTGTTGGTTGTGTGGGGTGCACCTGGGTCCTGTGTTGGTCTTTGAAGGTATGTTAAGCACTATAAATTTCTCTATTTGACTGTGATTATTATGTGTGTTGTTAGATGTGGGTATGGTTCTGGGAAAATGTGTGGATTGCCTCCATACGGTGCATAGCTGTGCAGAATTTATGTGGTGACGTGGCCACGGTGCAGGGAGTAGGTGGTGCAATGCCGGCGACCCGACACATTGTGAATTACCAGGGGTTGTGCGGGGCAATAACCACCTTTACACACGAACATATATGGTTTTTCTATATCCTTCTGGTTCGTGCATTACTGAAGTGTTTTGTGAAGTCAGCGACTGTAAGGTAACTTGATCACAAGATTGATTACGAATAGGCTAGGATCATTAACTACACGGCCTTAGTCACCTTTACTCGGCGCTCGGGTGCCTCGTCATCAAGGCAGGCACTGTCCTGTTCGTGTGACCAGGGATGCCGTAAGCCTCACAAGGGGTCACGGCGATAACCAGTGACCTCTGGGGCAATGGGTGGCCAAGGCCTGGTTGCTTTGGCGACAACACACCCTCGGCTTGGCTACGACAATAGTAGTAGTGGTAGTAGTCGTAGTTGCTGTCCTAACAGTAACGGTAATGGCAGCAGTAGCAAAAGTTAGATGTAGAAGATGGAGGAGTTATGAAAATAAAGAATAAACGAACAAAGAAAAGAATACAGAAAGAAGACAAAACATCGTAGAACAACAACAATGAAAATAATACAAAAAAATAATAAAACTTCAAAAATGTCTCCACCTTGCCAGCAGAGATCAGCGCCCCCGTGACCGCCGCGAGCAGGGAAGGGAAGTACAAAGACAGTCTGAGAGCGCCCCCGAAAAGCTCGTCGCGGCGCTGAGGGTAATGGCGTCCCTCTCCCCGCCGCGACGATTGTGGAGCCGACGAGAGAACGCTGCAACAATTTCCACTACTGCGAAAATGTCCTTAGTTGGTTACTGAAGACAGGCTCGACCTTTTCGGGAATGGCGAGGCGGTGGTGGTGGGTGTGCTCGTAGTGTAGGTGGTGGTGGTGGTGGTGGTGTACGTTGTGTTGGTTTCTCCCTTTGTTGTTCTCTTCTCTCTCCCTCTTGTTATTGACTCGTTCCAAGCTCTGCATTTAATTCCACTCAATTCTTTTTCATGCTTTTTTTTCAATATTCCAGCCGCCTGTCTCCTCCACCGACTCGTATGGAAACTCAGTAAGAAAAAAAAAGAAAGAAAAAAGCAAGTAACAAGGCAGTATAAATAAATAAAAAGTTTCGCCTACAATACCGAGACTCGCCCGCCACGGAATCCCATTTTCTCCGCTTGTTCTCCTTTTTCTTTCAAGTGAGGTAGGGCACGCACTAACGAGTCCTTGCTTTTTCCACTCCGCGCAGGATCACGAAGCGTCTCCTGAAATAATCGGATGTAATTACCTCATGGCCAGCAAAGCTCCGCCAGTTGTCGGAAGGAGCGCCGCTTTGACACCGTGAGGTTCATCTGGTAACGAACTTGATGTACTTTTTTTTTCTTTTTCATATTACGGTAACATTATATTATTATTCTTTCATTTCTTTTCCTTTCTTGCGTAGTTCTCATGATCCTTTGCATTAAACGAGATTTTGGAATAGATGCGGTGCGCTCTCTCTCTCTCTCTCTCTCTCTCTCTCTCTCTCTCTCTCTCTCTCTCTCTCTCTCTCTCTCTCTCTCTCTCTCTCTCTCTCTCTCTCTCTATGTCTGATTAGTATACACGTCTTTTTTTTTTTTGTAAGGTTATCGTGACCGCCTCCCTTTTATACAGCCACTGCAGGAAGTCGACTTGAGTATTCAATTAGTTAGATACATATTGCTTTACTTGAGGCCTCGTGAGTCTGTCTGAGGTGTTCCCCTGATGGTCGTAAAGTAGGACTTGTTATCACCCTTACGTAAAGTCTTGCCTCACACCCTCAATGAAAATTGTAGTTGTAATTGTTTTCAGTGTTGAGGACAGACCGACAGACAGACAGACAGAAAGACAGACAGATAGACAGACAGACAGACAAATGAGCAGACAAATAAGGATAGTATAGTAAGAGTGGTAAGAGCAGTAGCAGGAGTGGCAGCTGTCGTAGTGCTGATAGTGGTAGCAGCAGGACAACAACAACAGCAGCAACAACAACAACAACAACAACAACAACAACAACAACAACATTCTGCCTCAGTATTAGCTTTAATCATGTACTCATATAACCATTTAGCACACTCATTATTCACACTTCAGGCAACACCTTCCTTCTGACGCAAACACAGAGGCAGCGCTAAATGTTTGTGGACTTGTTTTGTTTACAATTATTTTTACCCACTATGGAAATATTTTTACTGCTCTTGATTTATACAATATGATAAAAAAAAAACACCGTTTGTTAGGTGAAAGTTTGTAATCCTCAACTGCCAGTGAAAAAAAGAAAAAAATGGCTGGCAAAAATGAAACCTGAAATATTTGTAAATATGTGTGTATCTCGTAGCGGAATTGTATTGTATTTATATGATGCAACTGACGACTCCAATTTATATTTTTGTACATTTTATAAGTGAATCTACTAATAAGCATATTTTTGGTAAATCAAAATTCTGAATTAAAAATAATAGTGTGCGTCACTCGTCCAGGCCTGAAGTGTTTCCCGTGTGACGGCTGGGAAATGCCATCACTGAGAGGGAAATGTGAACAAGTGTATATATATATATATATATATATATATATATATATATATATATATATATATATATATATATATATATATATATATATATATATATATATATTTTTTTTTTTTTTACTTAACCCTTTTACTTACTTTTTACTTTATATATATATATATATATATATATATATATATATATATATATATATATATATATATATATATATATATATATATATATATATATATATATATATATATATATATATATATAAAGTAAAAAGTAAGTAAAAGGGTTAAGTAAAAAAACCGTGTTTGCCTGAAATCAATACATAATGCAGGTGATTGACGTACATTATCACCTGGATTACGAAGAGGAGACGTGGACGCAGGTGAACTACTTTGCACTTACCTGCTCCGTTCTTCTCTAATTTTGCGGTTTTAGTTTTATATATATATATATATATATATATATATATATATATATATATATATATATATATATATATATATATATATATATATATATATATATATATATATATATATATATATATATATATATATATATATATATATATATATATATATATATATATATATATATATATATATATATATATATATATATATATATATATATATATATATATATATATATATATATATATATATATATATATATATATATATATATATATATATATATATATATATATATATATATATATATATATATATATATATATATATATATATATATATATATATATATATATATATATATATATATATATATATATATATATATATATATATATATATATATATATATATATATATATATATATATATATATATATATATATATATATATATATATATATATATATATATATATATATATATATATATATATATATATATATATATATATATATATATATATATATATATATATATATATATATATATATATATATATATATATATATATATATATATATATATATATATATATATATATATATATATATATATATATATATATATATATATATATATATATATATATATATATATATATATATATATATATATATATATATATATATATATATATATATATATATATATATATATATATATATATATATATATATATATATATATATATATATATATATATATATATATATATATATATATATATATATATATATATATATATATATATATATATATATATATATATATATATATATATATATATATATATATATATATATATATATATATATATATATATATATATATATATATATATATATATATATATATATATATATATATATATATATATATATATATATATATATATATATATATATATATATATATATATATATATATATATATATATATATATATATATATATATATATATATATATATATATATATATATATATATATATGCAGCCAACAACTGAAAATATACATTGGTGGTAGAAAGAAAACATTAAAAACAATGAGAATACCACCAAACCAGAGGCAAATTATGAGGCAGACTATAAAAATGAAAGTTAAAAAGGCAAAATTAAGAACAGAGAAATTAAAACAATATAAGAAGATAAAATTAAGTAGAATGACAAACAAGAGTAGCAGTAACATGAGTGGTTATTAAACAGCCTGACTAGAGTGGGACGGCGATGTGCTTGTAACGGTCAGTGCAGCCTCTGATGGGGACCAGCTTGGTACATGCACGTAGGGCTCGTCGCGGCGGCGGTGCGTCGCAGGGAAGCAGGTCGCGGTGGTGTGTGTGTGTGTGTGTGTGTGTGTGTGTGTGTGTGTGTGTGTGTGTGTGTGTGTGTGTGTGTGTGTGTGTGTGTCCTCCTCCTGCATCAGACTTCCAATACTTTGACATGTCTCCTCTATTCCTCTTCTTCTCATTGCTTCAATAACTGCTAAAGTTTTTACACAATCGGGGGCATTTTTGATCAGTGGAAGTCATGCATTGTGGATTCATTTATTCGACATACTACTTTGTACCTCGTATGAGTCTTCCATTACATTCACATGTCCACTAACCTCAATGCTCCCCAGTGTTTCAGTCACTCCAAAGGTGTGTATATATATACGAGTATATATATATATATATATATATATATATATATATATATATATATATATATATATATATATATATATATATATATATATATATATACGAGTATATATGGTTGAGGATATTTTTCTTGCTCAGCTAAAGCCATGCATTGTGGATTTATTTATTCGAAATATTTCACATGGATTCCGTGAGCTGCACAACGCCTCCTGAATCCTGTGTGCTGTGTTGAATTATTGCAACAGTAAACGAAGAAGACAGTGAAATGGTGACTGGTGGTCTGGTGTGGCGACCCCTAACGGGAGTCGCAGGAAGGAGTGAGATCAAGCGTTGCAGTAATCCTATTAGAGAATAGTTTGTGAAATACTTGTGTAGCAGAGATAGTGAATATGTTGGTCGGTTCTTTTCAGGTCTTCTGATGTCTCTTTTCTGGTGAATCACTTGCAGCTATTCCGTATCAATGTCTAGAAAAGAGGATTTACTTTCTGTGGTTATTTTGACTTTTTAGACTCTCTCTCTCTCTCTCTCTCTCTCTCTCTCTCTCTCTCTCTCTCTCTCTCTCTCTCTCTCTCTCTCTCTCTCTCTCTCTCTCTCTCTCTCTCTCTCTCTCTCTCTCTTTGTGTGTGTAAATTATAACTGTGTCCACCTTTTTTTCTTGTTTCTTAATTTCCTTTCTTTTTCTTCCGTTATTTTTTTTTTCTCCTCCTCCTCCTCCTCCTCCTGCTTCCATTCTTCCTGATATCGGGGACCGGCACTTGGGAACTATCTAATCCCGATGTGGCGAGCAAACTATGCAAGGAAATTCATGTTCTTCCTTTTTCATGCGGACCTGTTCTGCCGCCTCGTATCTTCGGGGGGAATATTTTCTCGACAATTCCAAGTAGAGATTCTGCGTTTGCTTGGGAAATGGGAAAGGGGGAAAGCTTTTTTTTTGCTTGTTTTTCTTGTGGTGTGTGTGTGTGTGTGTGTGTGTGTGTGTGTGTGTGTGTGTGTGTGTGTGTGTGTGAGTGTGCGTGTGTGTGTCTGGTTTGGGTCTTATAAGGAAGCTTCATGTGGACTCAAAATATCACAGTTATGTTAAGGGTGTTTATCTTGATTTATTAAGTGTGGTGAGTAGATTTTTGTGGTGAGAAAATGCAGGATTAAGCAGCAGATCTTTATTTCTGTAACGGTTCGGCAATGAGGACGTTACAGAAATATATATATCTTGTACCATCCTGTGCTTTTTTTTCACCACTCATTACCTGATATAACAACGTAACTGTAATAACACAATAACGACAATTAAAGTAGCAGTGTCTCAGCCTCTGATAATATTATGTAACGCTTTTCATAACTGACAACGAAAGGTCGTGCTAGATTATCACAATTCATGCCATAGATATAAAAATGAGACCACTAGGGACAAGCAGATCACCGACTTTTACTTGTCTGTCTGCCTGTCTGTCTGTCTGTCTGTCTGTCTGTCTGTTTGCCTGTCTGTCTGTTTAACTATCTATCTCAATCTATTCGTTTGTCTGTGTCTCCCTGCCTGCCTGCCTCTCTCTCTCTCTCTCTCTCTCTCTCTCTCTCTCTCTCCTCTCTCTCTCTCTCTCCTCTCTCTCTCTCTCTCACCACCACTACCACCGCCAAATTCTATCTACCGGATAAGACTTCAAATACAAGCAATTGAAAAAGGAATGAAGCTAATGAACCCGAAACAAACCACCGATTTAATCATTGCAGTGAAACCAAATCCCGTGAACCGCTAAAAGCATCACTTGCCCATACAGTCTGAGTGAATTAGCCTTCCAGTCCAGCTCACAACGTAATGCTAATACGGGGTGTCTGAATCGCACAAAAGGATACGGACAAAAAACTCAGACAAAAAAAGCATTAATTGATCCCTGCAAATCACACAGGCGGTCATGAGGGAAGGGAGGCGCACTGGCTGATGGAAGCACTGTTGAAGAGCTTGTCTGTATATGTGTTAGTGTGAATATCGTTGAAAGTAACTATACAGGTGAATAAAATGGCTTTGAATTGTGTGTCTTTTCTGTAAAACACGCGTGAGAGGCGATGGGATGTGTGTGTAATAATAATAATAATAATAATAAACGGTTTATTATTTAGGCAGTTGACAAACTGAAAATGTACATAGGGGATGGGGAAAACTTAACATTAATCCTAACGGTAAGACTAATCTAGGAGGGAAATACTATTGATTGATGGCTCGCACCATGGTGGGAATCGCACTGAGTCTGTACCGGTCCGTGCGCGGCGCCTTCAGGGGCGTTATTTTGTTGTGGTGTCTGGTGGCACGGACAGGGCGAGGCGCGTCGGGCGGCAGCATGTCTCTGAGACGCGGATGATGCAGTAGTCCCTTCCCAAACTTCTCCAGAGCCTCTCGGTGCCTGGTGGATATTCTGGACAGACTCAGGGTGGTCAGGGCTTCTTCATAGGTGGTGTATGCAGGGCCAAGGATGACCCTGCACGCCCTTTTCTGCACACTCTCTAGCTGTAGCTGCTGAGTGTGTGTGAGGGAGGAGGACCACGCTGGGGAGGTGTACATGAGTTTGGGGAGGATGAAGGTAAGGTACACCCCCCTTAACTCATCTGTCGGCGTCCCCAGCGACCTGAGTCTGCGCAGCATGTACAGCCTGTAGGTAGCTGATCTCACGGTGCTGGCGACATGCTGCTTCCAGGTCAGCTGGTCGTCCACCGTGACTCCGAGAAGCTTGGCACATTGGACCACCTGGAGGGGGTGAGGGCCCACTGTGAGCCGCGGAGGGGGCACTGGTACAGAGGAGGTACAGAAATGCATCACCACAGTTTTGCTGTGGTTGATGGTCATCCTGCTCTCCTCTGTCCACGTCTGCAGTCGCTCCAGAATTGCTTGCAGTGGCGAGTAGTCCGGGTTCTTGTTGGAAACTGGGACGCCCACGGTGCAGTCGTCCACATACTTCCAGCGATGGGGGGTGTCGGTGAGGGCGTCGTTGATGAGGAGGAGGAAGCATAGAGGACCCATCTTGGTCCCCTGGGGGACTCCACATGTCAGCTGTTGGAAATTAGAGACAGAGCCCTGATAGCGAACGGCATGACGTCTCCCTGTGAGGAAGTCGGCTAGCCACGCTATCAGATTAGGAGGGAGACCCAGACTTACTGCCTTGCTGATGACAACAGTGTGATCAACTAGATCAAAGGCTTTTTTGAAGTCGACAAAAGCAACAGCTAGAGAGGTGTTACGCTTGTCCAGGTGGCTGTGGATGAATTCAAGGAAGCTGGTCAGGTAATGTGAGGTGGAGGTGGCTTTAATATTTCCGAATTGTCTGATATCCACGGTGTTACAAATTTTGGTGTATGCCCAGTCATATACAAAATCTTCACAAATAAGGCTAGGGATGGGGGTGATAGAGACTGGCCTGAGGTCATTGAGTGACTGAGGACTGGAAGTTTTGGGGATGGGAGTGACATAAGATGTCTTCCAGTCCGCGGGGCAAGAGTGTTGGGAGAGTGAGGCGTTTATTATGGAGCATAGCGGTGTTGCTAGCTCTACAGCAAATTCCTTGTAAATTTTTATAGGAAGGTCAGTGGGTGTGGTGGATCTTGGTTTAAATTTAAGTATTCTCTTAAAAAACATCCATCGCCTGGACACTGTGTGGAGGGGAGGGGAGCGGGCAGATAGGCAGGAAGCGGAGTGGTGTGGAGGGGAGGAAAGGTTTGACAGATAGCAGCAAAGTGATCGTTCATCTCCTGAGCCGCGAGATTAGCAGGAAGGTGTGAGGTGCAAGGAAGGGATGAAGTGTGCTTTTGTAAGCCACACAAAGCTTTGATCTTAGCGTACCACTGTCTGTTGTTGGTCAGCTTGAGGTGGTGTATCTTGTCTGGGTAATAGCTTGCCTTTGCATTCTTAATCTCCCTGATTACCCTGTTTCTTAGTTTCCTGTAAAGGACCGGGCAGGAGTGGAACGCCCAGGTCCGCTGACGCATGAGTCTTTTAATGCGGGGCGTCATCCAGGGAGCATCAGGGGTGGGGGGTGGTACACGACGCAGACTATGATGGAGGCCGTGTTGCTGGGATGGGAGGGGGGGCGTGACTCTCACCCACAGGGCCTCCACACCGGCAGGAATATCGACAGGGAGGTGTGAGGGGCTGAGGGCAGAGCGGCAGAAAACGGCACCTCCCCCCCCCCCCTGCGCCCTGACCTGAGGTGATGGTAGAGCTGGTAGTCCTGCATCGTGCACACCTCAGGAACAATCTGCCACGCCTCAGTAACCGCCACAATGTCCGCACAAGTAGATCTCACCGTCACAATCACTTCGTCCATCTTGTTGGCCAGAGACGTTGCATTAAATAAGAGGAGTGAGGGAAGACTATACCACGTTCTCGGCACCTCAAAGTGTTTGTATTCCCTCTTCTCCACCCTGCGGTCGTCTCTGGCACTGGAGGTCACTACCTTGATGGGACGCACCACACTTTTGCCTCCTCTCGATCCACGGTTTCGAAATAGTTTTAAGGACTTAAGGCACTGTATCACGTTGGGTGGCGGGTACCCAGATCCTCGTCTACGACGCAGGAGGTAATTGCGTTCGTACGTTTGCACTGAAGCACTCATTTTTCTTTATGTATCACACGCATTCGCTACAAGTGTTCACAAAAACAACAATCCCACCAGGTCGAGCCTCAAACTAAACGCTAAAAGTTGAAAACAGAAAAGTAAAAAAACAAAACAAACTGAGGTCACTATCACTAGGGGGCGGGGAAGGCCAACAAGCTGGCCGAGGCTGCTCGAGAGCGCCAAGGTCACACGTCCTGCCCGTATGAGGTCAAGTGTGTGTGTGTGTGTGTGTGTGTGAAGAGGGGGGAAAGGAAAAGGGATGGATGGATGCATTTGTGTGTGTGTGTGTGTGTGTGTGTGTGTGTGTGTGTGAGTGTACATGAGTATTAATGGTGGCCTTCATCACACTGCAACACCCATACACTCTCCCTAACATAATTTGCCACCACACGTTTATCTCCCCCTATTGGCGTATTGGAAAATGAAACCGTGAAATAAAGTTGGATGCAGCATGTGTATAATTCCCACTTGCCGATCTATTTTCGTATATATAGGAAATAAAGCTGTAGAAGAAGGAAATTATTACGTAAAATTTCCTAAATATATACCGTAAAGGGATTTTGTTGTTGAAAAGACATAATATTCATCCGCCGATAGGTTTTAAATTGAAGACAGCGACTTATCTCACGTCTTGGCTCATAACTCACTGCTCTATCTCTCCTTCATCCTGCAGTGCCTTGGCTCAACACTTCCACCTTACATTGATGCAGGACTTAAAGCGCATTGTAATTTCAGTTTTGGAATGGAGTTCGGATGGTGGATGAAGTGCTGAAATAGAGATCTAGGGTCTCAACTTAAAGCCGATTCTTGCTAACTGGACTTCCCAACACGTGGCTTCATTGTCACATTTAAAACTCACACAATATTAATGAAGAAGAACACAACTACTGCTTACCACATAACATATTTTTCTCTAGATATGTTTTTCAATGTACATATGAGATCAATATTTCTGACAGCTCTCCGCCACCAGGCCAGGCCATCTGTCATCATCATCCATCTATTTATCCAGCCATCTCTTGAGACTGTGTAATGTCTGTGCACTTAACTCTTTTGTGCATTTTGCTAGTTTGCAGTCATGCTTGTAATTTTCTTTTCCATCCCTTTAAATATAGGCAGTAAGGCACTACCTCTGCTATTTAAACCCTTTCATTCCGGTGATCATATATGAACGATTGCATCAGTGCGTCCGTAGCGACGGCGATCGTTCCCGTAATCAAGAATTTTCGCGCCTCAATTTTGAGCTCCAAGCGCGGTTTCTCGAGTCAGATGGCGCGTGGAAGTGTCTGGCATCCGTTTCCACCCGTAGTGTTGCCACTAGCTCTGTATATTTAGCGGTAACTAAGCTATTCTCCCATTGTGACAGACAGAGACAGAGAACATCAATAAGTAAAATAGCAAGGTGGACAGCCCACCATCTTTAATCTTATACTTCTTTCATTATTTCTCACTATCCTCTTATACTCATATTATTCTTCCTTCACCCATCTTTTCTATAAATATAGATAGATAGACTCCCATTGTGAGGGAGACACTTGGCAGCCCCAGCGACCCGCCGTGTGGAAACCATCCTGATAAGAGCCAAGGGACCTGATAAGAGCGAAGGACACGGACAGCCTGATAATAGAGAAGGATCTCAGATCCTTCCCTATTATTATGTGTGTGTGTGTGTGTGTGTGTGTGTGTGTGTCTTCTCCGGGCTGTTTCTGGTTGACGGATCACACAGCGAGATCCTTGATAAGCCATAACTAACCTTTTCAGAGATCACATGGAGCTACAAAGTACATCATTGTATTCAGAATAACACAGAGAAAAAAATATTAGTTTTCAAACAGTCTTCTGACAATTTCTAGGTTTATGATTCTTACCCGTCATGGCTTATGGGAAAATAGTTTAATCACCGGAATATAAGGGTTAAGGATGTTATAACATTTCATATAAAACAACACTGCGACACCAGTAACCATTTGCACCACACCACCAACACTACCACACCTTTGATAACACCATCACCACCACCACCACCATCACCACACTTACATTCACACACCACCACCACCACACCATTAGCGACACCCGCGGGGCCCATTATCGTGGCCTCAGGTGTCACGAGTCAGGGAAAGACGAAGGATAACTCAAAGAATTATCTTTTTTTTTTTTCTCTCCCTCCCAGACAAGCCGATCAAGATAATATCTTGATCGGCTTGTCTGGGACCAAACTATATATTATATAGTTTGGAAGGCCGCCAGCCAGCGCCCACCAGCGGCCCCAGTGCCCCTTGTGCCTTCACTTGCGGCGTCCCCTCTCCCCTATCTTCCTCAAAGTCCTTCAGCATGTCAGGTATGGCTTTTATCTTTTACCCCCTCCGCTATTTTTCTCTCTTTTGACACAGCTGACGAGACCTTGAAGTGGGGTGCGTCTGTCATTCTCTTTGTCAGTGCTTTCCCCGTTTTCTTTCATGTTGTGTGTCATGTCTGCTTGATGGTGCTGCTGCTGCTGCTGTTTTTTGTTAACGTTTGGTGCACGGTGTCGGTTTGCCTATTATAGGCAGCACGGGGATGTTGCAGCGGTGTTTTGGTCTTTGTACAGGTCTAGTCTTTGTTTGGAGAGAGAGAGAGAGAGAGAGAGAGAGAGAGAGAGAGAGAGAGAGAGAGAGAGAGAGAGAGAGAGCGGTGGGGGGGTGGGGTCGCCCATGAAGTATCTTGTGTTGCTAGTGATGATGTATAATTACTGATATGCAAGTTATTTGGTGTCATTTGGTATTCAGTCAGTTTGCTCGTAGAAGTGGTGAGGCATGGAGGTTGCCGTGAATTGCAACACAGCTTGCACGTCTATATATATATATATATATATATATATATATATATATATATATATATATATATATATATATATATATATATATATATATATATATATATATATATATATATATATATATATATATATATATATATATATATATATATAATTTATTTATATTTATTTATTTATTATGGTGTAAAATGAATGCACATTCGACAAGCAGGAAAGTTGAGCCAGGCAGTCAGTCGTTTAAGAAGGGGAGTTGAGTTGTTGGGTGGGAATGCAGCCTTCATATCGGCACTCCTTGACGTGTTCTGCTTACTGTCTGGGTCTTCTGTTTTCCTCTTTTTGTTTACTTTTTATGAGGTCGTTTCTTCTTCCTGTTTCAGACGGCAGTGTTCCTCTTAATGGTGTGCGTGACAGTGTGCGGTCTCAGACAGTTAAGTCTGTGTACGTGATGCATTGTGAATTATGAATAAAGTCAAAACATTTTCATCCATAAAAAAACAAGTACTTTCATATATTAAAGGAAAAATAACGATTTTCTAACATAAATGAGTTGACGTGGCTTACAAATGAATGGCTGCCATCATTAAAGAGACATTAGCAAAGATTGGTAGCAGTGAACGACCTAAATTGTTTCCGAGCTGTGAAATGAGTTAAAGTTTGATAGTTTTAGGAAATTACTGCTTCGGTAATATGGCAGTGGGACATTTCATTTTACCCGCGCCTGGACGATTACTAAAAATGCTTCCCTTTTCTTGGTGTGAGAGCGAACACATCTCTGCGTCTTTTGTGTCGGTTCACTATGGTTTGTTCTCTCCTCGGAACTGTTATCAGATGCCATCGATGAACCGCATTGTTTTGTGTATTTTTTTATTACATTAATGAAAAATACTTGCTAAATTATCATTACAACTATGAAAACACTCATCAAAAACACGAATAACTTTCAGTAGAGCCTGTTAAATGTCAAGGATAAAATGATGCAATGCTTGGGATTACAGTCAACTGTATCACATCTACGCATACTGCCACTCCCTCTAAGACTTAAAAACAATTGACACGCATACATGTGCCCTGAGGAGTAGTCAAGGAAACAGGATACAGTGCAGCATGTAATACATTTATAGCCTTGATCCGTTGCTCCATCCTCCTCGTGTGTCATGAGGGCTAGGAGTGTGTCTTTTTGTTCTGTACTACCTCCACCATCGTTTTCCTCACGTCCTACCAAAAGAGGAATAGCAAGAAAAATGGGAGGTGGTGGATGGAGCAGAATACGTAAATTTCCTTTTTCACAGCTTTATCTCCTCCTGTTGCTCCTCTAATTTCCTGTCTCGATTCGTTATCTTACTCCTTTTCTTACGTTCTTCGTGTTCTTTTTTTTTTTCCTCTCTCTCTTTTCTCAACAACCCAAAGGGAATAGACCACCACACGGCTCCTCGCTACCTGGCTACCTGAGGACTCGATATCACGGCTTTTCACTCACCTGGTGCTATTACAGTTAGGTGTTTATCCTTATAAGGCAGTGCTTGATAGACTTACATTTGCGTCATTCACTAAAAATCTCCCTGAGTGCAGCTTTGACCACGTAAAGAAAAGAAATGCTGACAGTTTTGTTTCATGTGTATACGCGCATCGTTCGCTTTCTTTGGAAATTCCTGGGTTATTAGAAGAAAACAAGCCTCAGTGGGAAAGGTATTTTAATGTTTAGACCAGTCGTTGGTAAGGTGACAGGTTTTTACAATTTTCAATATTTACTCGTATCTCTTTGTATAGATTTTCTCTCTCTCTCTCTCTCTCTCTCTCTCTCTCTCTCTCTCTCTCTCTCTCTCTCTCTCTCTCTCTCTCTCTCTCTCTCTCTCTCTCTCTCTCTAAACATTTTCAATAAATGCAGTGATATAATTTCACTTCACGGTAGTTAACTGCGTCACGAGGTAGGCAATGAGATGCCAGTAGCGGACGCAGCAAGCCAGTCGACAGCGCGCGCTCGTCCAGTCCACACCTCTCCTCCGCTCACGACCTACCGTTCACCACCCGCCACCTGGGTTGTTCTAGGCGGGAGCCGCGGTGTGTTTGCTGCAGTTTTACTTGGCTTCATCTTCATTGGTTCGTGTCCAGCCATGGCGGACCGAGGCCTCAGTCGGGCAGGAACCCCCAAGCCCAGCCAGGACACGCCACGGCGTGCATCCAAGCCCAGCCAGGACACGCCACGGCGTGCACCCCAGCCCAGCCAGGACACGCCACGGCGTGCTTCCCAGGCCAGCCAGGACACGCCAAGGCGTGCTTCCTCCTCCTCATCTGTCTCACGGGACAGTTCACGGCCCAGGCGTGATGATGATGACCGGTTAAGGAAGGACAATAAGAGGACTGCTGTTGGTTTTGATGGGTCGTCCGTCAAGCGTCTTTGTGCTTCCAAACCACAACAACCGTCCGGCAGTCAACAACCGTCTGGCAGTCAACAACCGTCCGGCAATCAACAACCGCCTGGCAGTCTACAATCATTCGTCAGTCAACCCTGTTCGGACGAGGATCCTTCTGCTTCAGACAAGAAATTTGATATTCTCACCAATCTGTTGAGTGGTTTAGTTGAAAAACTAGACAACCGCATTACACGCAGTGCTTCGCCTTCACCGGTAGATTATGGTGGCTGTCATGAATTGTCCCCTTCTGATAATGAGGACGGTGGAGAGTCTGAGAGAGATGATCCAGACCCCCTAGATGGATTAGACACTATCTCCCCCTCTTTTTCCGGTAGCCAACCCGCTACCTCTGGTGATGACGCAGACTTCCTCCAAGCGTTGAGTGAATTGTCTGACAATTTTTTGGGCGAGGAAGCAAAAGGTGAACCAATTTCTGATTCACTTGCATCAATAGTCAATGCCAGCCTGAGGCGTCGTCCTGTGGCCGACATTGTAAAATCAACCACTAATAGGATTAAAATACCCAGCAATGTGCCCAATATGAAAGTTCCAGAGACTAACCCTCCCATTGTCAAAGCAATGAATACGGGAGGTAAACTTGTGGATGCTCGACTAACCCATATTAATGGACTGTTACTGAAAGCGCTTGTTCCCATTACTCAGTGCGTTAGTGACGTGGGGGAAAGGAAAGGGAAGGCAGTGAATTTTTACCTGGAAGGTTTAAATGATTGCCTTAGGCTACTAATCTCCGCCTTCAATTACACCAACCAGTTACGAAAGGAGGTGGCACGTGTTCACGTCAATGACACTGCTCTTGCAGAACTCTGTAAATGGGAGTGTGAAGTCGGTACTGACAAACTCTTCCCTTTCGACATTGTGAAGAAATGTGATGAAATGCATAGAACCAAGAAGCTGGGAAGGCCGTCCTTCCGCCCCTACAAGACCTCCAGAGGGAAGAGCTTATCCTTCGGTAGACAGGACCACAGGAGACCTTACAGCTCACGAGCCCGGTCAAAGCTTCCTTCAAGGCCTTTTTTAGGCCTGCGGCAGTCTTACGGGAGGAGGACGCAGCCATACAAACTTCCCCAGTAACGCCTCCCACAGTGCCTCCCACAGTAAGTCGCTGTACCTTACCTTGCTGCACCTTGATTAACACGCCAGATAACTTTGTGGCGGGTAAGACCTTCCTTTTTAGGCACAGTTGGCAGGTTTTTTCCAGGGACAAATGGATTCATGATGTGGTGCGGGGTAAATTGTTAGAGTTTGATGTTGTTCCTGTACAGTCTGAATTCCCCAGACCTCTCACCCTATCCATTACTGACAGGGAAGCCCTGGATAATGCTATGCTAACTTTCATACAACAGAAAGTGGTTGAGAGATGTTCCCATATATCAGACCTTGGTTTTTACTCAAATGTTTTCCCTACGAGAAAAAAGGATGGCACGGCTAGGGTTATTCTCAATTTAAAGAAACTAGATGACTTTGTGAAACATGTTCATTTCAAAATGAGTTCAATTAAGGAGGTACTTAGTTTACTTCAGGAAAATTGTTTTTTCATGACTATTGACTTCAAGGATGCATATTTTTCTGTTCGTATTCAGCCTGAGGATAGGAAATGGCTGCGCTTTATGTGGAATAACCAATCTTTCCAGTTTACCTGTCTTCCTCAGGGGCTTACATCTGCACCACGCATTTTCACTAAATTACTTAAACCTATCCTTTCTCACCTCAGGAAACTTGGGATATTGATTGTCTGTTACATTGATGACTGCATTCTCATGGCTTCTTCAGCTCAAGAGTTGGAAGACAATGCTATGTATGCCTTGCAGATGTTTGACTCTGTAGGTTTAACAGTCAATGTCAAAAAGTCTGTTTTGTCTCCTACTCAGGAAGTGGAGTTTTTGGGGATAATTCTAAATTCTGTCACGATGACTGCCTCTTTACCATCACGTCGTAAAGAGAGCATTAAAGCCCATGGTTTGAGTTTGCTTAGAGGTGGATCTACTCTACATGACTTGGCTGCGTTTATTGGTCTTGCCGTAGCCTCCGAAGCGGCGGTGAATCTAGCCCCCCTCAGGTACAAATACCTGGAGATTGTTCGAAATAAGGAACTTACTCTGAGCAAAGGTAACTACAACTCTGTTATTTCACTTGATAGTCATGCTCGGGACATAATCCGGTGGTGGATTGATAACATCGACTCTCAAACTAAATCTCTGGTATCCTGCCCCCCAGATTTGGAAATTCACACTGATGCTTGCCTAACGGGTTGGGGGGCGAAGGTTGGCGATGCTAGGACAGGAGGTCATTGGGCACATGCAGAATTAGATCACATAAATTGTCTGGAGCTTAAAGCCATCCTTTTGAGCCTAAGATCCCTCTGCAAACGCTGCGAACAGACTCACATCCGTCTTCGGTCTGATAATTCTACCGCTATCGCCTGTATTAATCGCTGTGGCAGTACTAAATTGAGCCTTAATACCCTGATGGAACAGATTTTTGATTGGGCTGCGATGAGGGACATCACTTTATCTGCCGAGTATGTCAAGGGAATTGACAATGTTGAAGCGGATGCAGAGTCCAGAGTCCGGAACATTGACACTGAATGGATGCTGTTACCCTGTATTTTCAATAGGCTGTGTGAAGTATTCTTTTTTCCGGACATCGACCTATTTGCTTCACGTATTAATGCCCAGTTATCTTCATACGTTTCTTGGAAACCTGACCCTTATGCTTCATTTACCAATGCGTTCACGTTTCCCTGGTCTAATTGGAGATGTTACGCTTTCCCTCCTTTCAGTGTCATTGGCCGGATGTTGGGAAAGATCCTGGAGGACAAGGCGACATCCCTGACTATTCTGCCGCTCTGGCCTACCCAGGTCTGGTTCCCGATGGCCCTCCGGTTACTGATTGCACCTCCCCGCCTTCTTCCTCGCGCTTCCTTAACACTACCCCAGGACCCGTCGCGAGTACATCCTCAGACCTCGAAGTTGATATTGTCAGCCATGATCCTCTCTGGCGATCCTTTGCATACAGAGGCCTTTCGCAGGAAGTTGCCGAATTTCTGCTTCAATCGTGGAGACAGAGCACGAAATTACACTATGGGCCGCATATCAAAAGATGGTTTGTGTTTTTTGTGTCGGCAGGGAAATTAATCCTTTTCGACCACCTGTAAGTTGTTTGTTGGATTTCTTGTTGCAAGAATTTAGGAAGGAGACGGGACGGAGCTACAGTTCTTTGAATGTCGTTCGTTCTTCTATTTCTGCCATTGCTAATATAGATTCCAAACCCACGGGCCAGCACCCTCTAGTCTGCAGGTTTATGAAGGCAGTTTTTCTATTAAGGCCATCTTTACCCCGTAACTGCTCTATGTGGGATCCAGATGTAGTCCTGACGCACATAAGATCTTTGGGGCAAAATGAGGGCCTGTCCATGATTCAGTTATCTGGGAAATTGGTCATGCTCATGCTCCTGGTATCCGGACAACGTGGCCATACTTTACATCTTTTGGACACTAGGAACATGACAGTTTCTCGTTCTGAGGTTTGTTTTCGAATAGGTGATCTTCTGAAAACTTCCAGACCTGGTGTTCATCTCTCTGAGCTTGTTTTTCCGGCTTATTCTCCAGACAAATGTTTATGTGTATTCACCACTATTTGCTGTTACTTGGAAAGGACTGCAGGGATTAGGGGCTCTATTACCAGGTTCTTTTTAACTACTAAGGCTCCCGTGCGGTTAGCGTCACGAGACACTATAAGACGCTGGACTAGGAATGTCATGAGGGATGCAGGTATTGATTTAACAATTTTCTCACCTCACTCCACCAGGTCTGCCTCCTCCAGCAAGGCATCCCTGACTCTACCTGTCTCCACAATCATGGCCACTGTGGGGTGGTCGTGTGAGTCTGTTTTTGCTAAATTCTACAGGAGGCCGTTGTCCAAGCGGACAGATTTTGCTAGTGCAGTGTTGGGCTGAGGAGGTTTCCTTCTCTTGATTACTTGGGTATTTATTAAGGTATACACATACATATAGATTGTTGATTTGCACATGGATTGCAGCCTGTTCTATTATTTGTGTTGAGTTTCACTTCTGTACTACCTTATATCGTTACTTGGGAAATAAATGGTTATTCTTTGTCTATTTTTCTTTTGACACCACTAAGGACTACGTTAGGTTTGAGGAATCACTCTTAAGCTCTCATTGCCTACCTCGTGACGCAGTTAACTACCGTGAAGTGAAATTATACGATTAAGCGAGTACTTACCGGTACGATGGTTGATCGTAATTTCACGAACAGTTAACTGCGTCACTGAGGTAGTAAATGCCCTCCCTTTTCCCTCCCAGTGTTTTGTCCCCTCGTTAGGTTCTTTCCTACTGATGTGCCTCCTTGTCAATGGTTGGCTGCTTCCTCAAACCTCTCTAAAGGACTGGCTTGCTGCGTCCGCTACTGGCATCTCATTTACTACCTCAGTGACGCAGTTAACTGTTCGTGAAATTACGATCAACCATCGTACCGGTAAGTACTCGCTTAATCGTATAATTAGGGAGGACATATTAGTACCTAAAGTTACATATTAGTACCTAAAGTTTACACTATCGTGTGACAAACGCTACTGTCCACATATCTGCACATACTACACACTATACACTGCACGCTGTACACTATAAACATCAATGTCAAGGTGGCTGCTGCTGTAGCCATCAGTGGGCGGCAACCTTTGCCTGCTGGGTGGACATTTGCCTGATGTCCACAGCAGTGGTGCAGGCATTCCACAGCCTGACCGTTGTGGCAGTGAAGGCGCGCTGGTGGGTGGTGGAGTAGGACCTTGGGACCTCCAAGAGGGAGTCGTTGCTCAGCACCGTCTTCGTGCATAGTTCAGACCTCCTCCAGGTGGCCCTCAGGTTCGTCAGGTGCGGCACGTGCTGGACCTGTGCTTTGTGTAGCACCGTCAGGGCGGCGACTCTCCTGTGGTGCTCCAAGCAGTCCAACGCTGGAGCTGCTGCGCCAGTCTGTTGTCTCTCTCTCTCTCTCTCTCTCTCTCTCTCTCTCTCTCTCTCTCTCTCTCTCTCTCTCTCTCTCTCTCTCTCTCTCTCTCTCTCTCTCTCTCTCTCTCTCTCTCAGCTGGTGTCAGTGGCTCCAAAGCTCTGCCCGTGAGCATAAACTGTTCTCAAAGTTGCCCGTCACTTTTCTGTCTACCAGACGCGGTCCACCAATCGCGCCCAACAGTTACTGGTCTCAGGACGATATTGGCTTGTTTGCTGCAGGGCGGAACTCAAATAACAGCAGCTGGCTTTTTAAATTAGATATTTAGATAAATCAGAAAATAAACCCCTTGTGTGTGTGTGTGTGTGTGTGTGTGTGTGTGTGTGCGTGTGCGCGCGCGCGGATGCGGCTCATGGATACCATTCAAGAGGACGTGACAACACTGCGAATTCCAGAGGAACACCGTCTTTCTACTTTACCTCTGCGTTTCCTGGTTTGGTCTGTGTGTGTGTGTGTGTGTGTGTGTGTGTGTGTGTGTGTGTGTGTGTGTGTGTGTGTGCTGGAAAAGTTATTTCTTCGGCGATATAAAATTCCTCCTTAGACAGGAATAAAAATCACACAAGCCTATAACAGTTTGCGGCGAGAAACAGGAGGCAGCAGGAGTAATGGCGGCCATTACGTGCACTCTGCCACAGCCGCCTTACTGCTTCCTGATAAATTCCCAAGTGCTGAAATTACTGTCATATAAAGAATACAGTATTTCATCTCGCTTATAATAAAACATGATCAGAATTGTGAAGAAAAGTGTTCAGAAACATGAAGGAAATTATTACCAGTCCAAGGGAATGTATATATATATATATATATATATATATATATATATATATATATATATATATATATATATATATATATATATATTTTTTTTTTTTTTTTTCATTTAAAAGACTTAAACTCGTGATCTATAATGCACAAGATTTCATTTATGCTGCAATGAACACTCGTATAATTATCTAAAACACTTTCACTCGTGATTGTGTATGTGTACCTTGTCATTTTTATTGTGAACGCAGGGTCACCTGAGCGGCCGAGTGATGGTCTCTTATAACAGAAACATACCTATCGTGTCCACTGCCTCGTTCAAAAAGATATCTTATTTTTGTGTGTCATGGAGTCTGGCTAAGGCTACACAAATGACATGACACACCGCTCAATATGTAGCTCCCATAAGCTGGCCAGTTTAGTTTCGGAGAGTTATTGGTACTGCTCTTGTGCAACAGTTTGAGTTGTAGGAAGAAGAAAAACAGAAGCAGCTGAGATTTCCAGAGTTTATCAGTAAAACATATGAGAGAGCGAAGATAGCGAAGATACATGCATAAGTAAATTGGACATACTATGAGCAAATATAAGTCTTACGCATCGAGGCGTGGGAAATGGGAAGCATCCATTTACTTAATTCAGGAAAGTTGTAACCAGGGAAATAATGGTAGAAGATATGCAAAGGTGGGCCACAAATTGTTTATCTTTAAAACTTCAATTAAACACAAACCTTACAAGTAATGATGGATATAAAGTTACAAAAAACTCACAAATTTAGCCATCAATTAATTTTCAGGTGAAGTAGATTTTAGTGAATTACCTTTCGAGGAAACTAATTATCTTGAACTTTAGATTTATGAAAGAAAATTAACTTTCTGGACGTTCCTCATGCCGACTCAAAATAATTAATAAAAACACCGGACTCTCCTTCAGTTGTTTATTGTCATTCTAAAGGCGGAGAGAGAGAGAGAGAGAGAGAGAGAGAGAGAGAGAGAGAGAGAGAGAGAGAGAGAGAGAGAGAGAGAGAGAGAATTTAACCTAGATCTCTTCTGGTGTTTAAATTGAGTACGGAAAATATATATATATATATATATATATATATATATATATATATATATATATATATATATATATATATATATATATATATATATATATATTTTTTTTTTTTTTTTTTTCTTTTTCTTTCTCTCGTATCGAATGGAATGATTAACAGAGCCACAAATACTTCTCTGTAGACAA
This sequence comes from Scylla paramamosain, assembly GCF_035594125.1. Classification (NCBI taxonomy): domain Eukaryota; kingdom Metazoa; phylum Arthropoda; class Malacostraca; order Decapoda; family Portunidae; genus Scylla; species Scylla paramamosain. Next base: position 496,830 of record NW_026973707.1, read on the forward strand.
TATAGAAGCTGACATGGAACAGACAAATCAAATGCTTCACTACAACCAAGTCGAGCAAATTATTTTCATTTGATCCCACTATGGAATAAAAAACCTGAATGCATCATAACATGACTGGATAATATCGGTGTTGTTGTAATGTAATGCAGTGTATTCATTGACGTGGTTGTGGAATGCAATATATATCCAAATGATGCCATCCAGTGTCATGCAATAAATTCCGTCACAAGTCAATGCGTCCGTGACTTATTGGAAGCGTGCACACCGCCACACAGTAACGCAGCGGGGCGGAAGTGTGGCCTCGCCTGTGCTGCTGCTCACACGTGCGAGTATGATACGTACTGGACTGCATGTAGGCCGTTGGATTGTACTTTTATGGAAATGGTGTCATTTCTGTCATTCTCTCTCTCTCTCTCTCTCTCTCTCTCTCTCTCTCTCTCTCTCTCTCTCTCTCTCTCTCTCTCTCTCTCTCTCTCTCTCTGTGTGCATTCCTTTGTACAAAGGCGCTAAAAACGAGAAAAAGACGTATCAAGAAAGTATCGTTGCATGTTCTCCTCCTCCTCCTCCTCCTCCTCCTCCTCCTCCTCCTCCTCCCTGGAAGAAGGACGAGGGGCCGGCGCCAAGTACAGCTCGCCTCGCATACTCGTCTTTCCCTTGGCGAGACGGAAGAGACAGGGATGGGCTGAGCTGGACGAGGTGGGGCCTTCACATGGAGGATCGAGCAGGGGCTGGGCGGGACACGAGGAGCGGACTGAGTGGAAAGTTTGTTGTCTGTAGGTGAGGTGAGCCAGTGTGTTATAACGATGGTGTGGCGGAGAGGAGGGAGAAAAGGAAGGGAAGAAGAGGGAAGAGTATCTACAGGTCTAAGGAGAAGATAAGATAAATTTGTGCTTAAAATATAGGAGAAAACTTGAATTTTTTATTTTATCATTTTATATTCTCCAGGATCATATTTAACACTTTTTCGGATAGTTTTTTTTTCATTATCACCTAATTTTTTTTCGCCACTTATTTTTTTGGGGGCATTACATTTTCTTAAAAATGGTAATGTTGCCTAGAAAAAAATCTACCTACTTCCCCCCCCCTCTCTCTCTCTCTCTCTCTCTCTCTCTCTCTCTCTCTCTCTCTCTCTCTCTCTCTCTCTCTCTCTCTCTCTCTCTCTCTCTCTCTCTCTCTCTCTCTCTCTCTCTCTCTCTCTCTCTTTTGTGATTTCATGCTAATAAATTTTCCAGTGTTCAGAATATTAACAAGAGAAGACTATATTGCCGGAGTTTCAATGCCTTATTCTCTTTCCCGCTTCTTGTACTACATAACAACATTTACTGATTTTCAAATACCTAAGCTTTCGTTTTACACTCGCGTAGTCAAGAGGCATGTGTAGGAAGGCGCACCAGGCGGATACTTATGTATATTACATTCAACAACGTGTTCTAGCAGGAGTTTGGGTCAGGGAAGGCCGCCTCCCCTTCCTGCCGGCACTGACGAAGGAATCTCCATTAGAGGACCGAAAGCAAGGCATTACATTATATGTTGTGAGGGGTTATTCCGCCATGAGTGCTTCATTACTCTGCCGCAACGCTTTATCACTCTTGTAAACAAACTACAAGTAATTCTTCGTTTGTTCTCTGATTTTTGGGTGAATAGATTTAACTCTGTTGCAGGCATTTGTCTGTTTGCATTTGTCATGTCCAAGGTGTGACTGGTTTATTCTTCGTGTTCATAAACGTTTCGGGCTCTAATCTCTTTTTTTTTTTTTTTTTTTTTTACTGGCTTCAGTGAGAGTTATGATGATTTTCAAGGTTGTTTCATTATTAATTAGTAGGTTAGCAAAAATTCTACTACACTATCAGTAGGAAAACATCCATGAGAACCCCATTAATCATGTCTGGCCATCTGAAATCTGAAATAGTCTTGGGAGCTGACCACGTTTAAGGATCATATTTTCTGCGTTTAGTATAAAAATTAAAGAAATTAAATCTTTTTCGTCTTGTTTCCCCGAAAAGTATAAAATAACTTTACAGTATTGTTTAACGTGCTGGAAAGCAAGCCATTCTGAGGAGTTAATTTTGTACAAGGCCTCCACTTTTCCTCTGCAATAACACTTTGTTCATCTGTGGTTTGTGATGATGTACCGTTGTAGTACAGCAGAAACAGAAGAAATAGTAATTATCACAGTAATAGTTACCTTAATATCATTTTCATAACTGTGAAAGCAATAAGAACAGTATTAATTCATTAACAATAATAATGAGCTTGATAATAATAGTAATAATAATAATAATAATAATTAATAATAATAATAATAATAATAACAATAATAATAACAACAATAACAATAATTTATTACTTCATATCACTTTCATTGTCATTGATGTTCTCTGTAGTGCTGTCCATCCTGAGACGCGGGGATTTAGCAGACTGGGTCCTGGTTAGGCTGGTGGGTCCCTCATGACGACTGAGAGGGACTAGAGTGCAGGCCTTTGTACCCTTCCCGCGAGGCATGTCATTCCTGCAAGGTAGGGGAGGAACAGAGGGGAATGTTTCTCCTTGGATTATCTTATTTATTCATTCATTCATTTTTACTATTTTTTTTTCTTTTATTACTTGTCTCTTTCCCTCTAGAATATGCAGGAAAAGACAAGTTCATAAGGAATGCTGTGATTGTTCTGCCACTCTTGTTTAATTTATTATTTTTCTATAACAAGAAGAGTATGGCTTCCTCATCACGGCTTACTACTTGCTCATGAATTATAAAACACCTCTTTTTCATGTCTAACGGCTCTTGTACATACAATATATTAGCCAGTCAAATTACACGGTACATTGTAATTAATGTTGTGATGCAAGGGCAGCTCTGTTTGAATAGTAAGCGATATAATAGAATGTTTGTTTATGATAATAACAGCTGACGTTTTAGTGTTTGGTTCATCAGTCTTTAGTTGGAAGTTTTCGAGTCGGTGAATTTTGTTGGTATATTTGAGTGATGAAAAAAGTGAATGACTACATTGTTATTTGTTTAATGTAACAATGGTTATGATTTAGTACAAGACAGGGAATAGTTAAATATATGGACCACTGTTTTTTCGTACAGTCCTGCTCAGAACTTGACTGAACTGTGAGTAGTGTTTTCCCTCGATCAAAAGGCCTCTGATTTTTTTTTTTTTTTTTTTTTTATGTATGAAGGACACTGGCCAAGGGCAACAAAAATCCAATAAAAAAAAATATATGCCCACTGAAATGCCAGTCCCATAAAAATTGATGAATAAGTGTCTTGAACCTCCCTCTTGAAGGAATTCAAGTCATAGGAAGGTGGAAATACAGAAGCAGGCAAAGAGTTCGAGAGTTTATTGCATGTGTTGGTAATCTGTTTCCAAATATGATCACTCATATTTTTAGCAGACCATGGGCTTTAAGAGAGAAGACTAATCACAAAGAACGTGATTGCGGCGTGTTTGCTCGGGACAAGGTACTCGGCCCTATGAAAGATTCTTATGCCATCTCACTGCCTCAAAACCTCGGTGTCTCCATGCCGTGAAGCTTCATTGATTTGTGATCGGTATATTTAAGCCCTGTATCTGTACAGTACCTACATATATACGTATGTAAGCTAACTTGTTAGCAAAATATTTAATGAAATCCTAAACAAACGATAATCTATGGATGTGTTCTTCACTACAACTGACTATTTGCTCCAGAACATTATGTAAAGTTCATCTCATAACGCCAGTCATTCATTATTCTTTTAGTGGTGTTTTACCATTCCGTCTTATGCATGGCAAAAAATGCTTAGTACGATTTTCTTATCTTGCTTCCACTCGCATCGTTTGTCTCTCCATCCCGCAGTAAAGCAGTCATTCATAAGCTTTCCTGTCTTGTAGATATTCTTAATAACGAAATGCATTGGCAGACACTGGTTGCTACAGTGGTTTATGAGTTAAGGTACTTGATATTCCTAAGGATTATCGATGCATCTGTTACTCGCATCTGTTACATTCATCTGTTACATCTGTTACATCTGTTACATTGCATCTGTTACTTGGCTAAGACCAGAATGGACAGCTCGGTATGTTACTCGCCGAACCAAATCTATAGTTAACTTACTGGATATAATTTTGTAAACTGTTGTTATTTGAAGGATCGTCGATTGTGAATTTACTCGTATTATTCTTATCTCAACACGTTTTGACGATCAATCTACTGACTACAATGATTGTAAAAGACTTCTTACTGAAGTAAAGGTACATGATTCTAATGAACAAAAATATATAACAAAAACAGCTTGAGGGTAACATGAAACCATCTTCTTTGTACACCTCATTTCCTTTAATGCCATTCTCTGAATTCCACCACAACATTTTATTTAGTTTTGGTGGAGCACTAAACAGCCAGTCATTACTTACAAAGTTTTTCATGACTCGTGCTCGTGCTAGCAGGGGACGTACATCCATTTTTCAGATGGACTGAGAAATGAATTACTAGTAAGGCATAACGAGATTATAGAAAGCTTCCTTGACACTCTGTACTGAAAGAAAAGTTTCCACACTTTTCACAATTACTATTTTTTTATCAATCTGAAACCTCCATTGTGAAACTGCGAAAACAGCGTTCAATATTTCTTACGGATACAGGCTCTTTGTCTGAAGAAACCTTGAAGTAATTGGATCTGAGTCAAACAAAAGTAACAGAAACTCTAATGTGACGCAAAGAGAAGATGCCTTGTAATAATGCATTGCCTCGGGAAGCCAGTGGCAGGTGAATTGTTCAAGGGACAACACTCTGGTGCAGAGTAACAGATGCCCGTCTCTTGACGATCAAGGAATATTTATTTTCAGAAACAATGGATCAAGTTTTAAATCTTGCCAGCCTAAACTTTAGGTCTTCTGTGCTTGAACATTCGATGTATGTTTATCTATGTCTGTCTTTAACTCTCTCTCTCTCTCTCTCTCTCTCTCTCTCTCTCTCTCTCTCTCTCTCTCTCTCTCTCTCTCTCTCTCTCTCTCTCTCTCTCTCTCTCTCTCTCTCTCTCTCTCCCAGGCCATGAGTTGATGGCACACGTGTCGTGCCTGTGAGGGCTCACCCGGGCACTTGCTTGCCAGAATAACATGCATGGGGAAGCTCGCCTAATACTCACTAGGCAATGATTCCAGCGGCGCTAAGTTGGACTCAAATGGCTGTAAGAAGAGAGGGGGCGGATATGGGTTGGCTCGGAAGTAAAAAGAGAACTTCACTATTTCTCCTCACCCTGGAAAAGGCACCATTTTGATTACTGTTTCTGTATCTTGAGTTGCAAAGGGATGGGTTCAGGGGATGAGGGGCGCCGCTACTACCATCTCTCCTGTGCCGCGTCGCCTCGTCCTCGTCCTCATTCGATTAAAAGAGGCAGTGATACACGAGACACTCCTGACAAGAGTCGAGAATCCCCCAATTCTCCCTTCTTTCCCTTCCTTACTCGTGGTGTTCTTCCTTCCCCTCCTCCATCTTTATTTTTTCTTTTTTACTCCTTCCTTCCACGCTTGCTTCTCATGCTCTTTTTTTTCCCTCCTTTCTCTCGCCGTCCTTCGTTTCCTTCTCTTTCTCCTCCTTGCCGTCCTCCTCCTCTTATATCTTCTCTCTCCTCCTCGTTCTTCTCCCTCTTCCTCCTCCACTTTCCGCCATTCCTCCTCCTCCTCCTCCTCCTCCTCCTCCTCCAGGATTATTTTTCTCGTACCTCATTTATTTAGTGTTCTCTCTATTTGACGTCCAGTATTTTCTTTTTCCATTCAGTTACTCATTTTTCCTTCTTTCTCATTTGTCATTTGTCGTTTCTCGTCTTTTTCTTACGCCTCCCATTTGTAACATTCTTGATCTTAACTGATTTATTTCTTATCTTTTTTTTTCAACTTTTTTTTTCTCTTTCGCTTTATCAATTTCGTTGCTTTCATTTTATTACTGGTCGGAGACAGTTTTCCTCTTTTCGTAATTTTGTTCTATATTTCTAAATTGATTCGACCATGATTATAATTTTCAGTTTTCCTTTCCTGGCCATTTTTTTTCTGTTATTATAATAGATTCCAATGAAATTTGCATATATCACCCTCCCTCCCTTCTCCTTCTCCTCTTCCCTCTCCCTTACTCTCCTTTACCTTCGCCCACCCTTTAATCTCCTCTCTCTTTCTCTCCCTTCCTCTCCTTGCCTCGCCTCGTCTTGCCTCGCCTCGCCTTACTTCGGCTTTTCTGTTTTCTGATCTGCTCTGTTCTCTCCTTTCCTCTCCTTTGTTCTCGTTTCCTCTCTTTTTCTTATATTTCAATCAGTCAGTCCTATCCTTTCTTCTCTTCCTAATCGCATTTCCGCCATCTCCGTTACTCTCTCTCTCTCTCTCTCTCTCTCTCTCTCTCTCTCTCTCTCTCTCTCTCTCTCTCTCTCTCTCTCTCTCTCTCTCTCTCTCTCTCTCTCTCTCTCTCTCTCTCTCTCTAAGGATACTGTAGGTCCATTAAAGGCAGCAGATGGGGAGCTGGTTAGTTCTGGGGAGGAGATTAGTAAACTTCTGAATGATTATTTTTTAACTGTCTTCACCCAGGAAAAGATGCAGGATATGCCAGATAGTGAACAGGTGTTTAGAGCAGATGAGAATGAGAAGCTGACAGGTATTTCCATAACTAGGGAGATAGTGGAACAGGAGATAGATAGGCTAAAAAAGTTTAAGTCACCAGGACCTGATGAAATATACCCTAGAGTACTTAAGGAATGTAAAGAGATTTTTAGTGAGCCGTTAGTTTCTGTCTTTAGGAAATCACTGGAGTCGGGTGAGGTACCAGTAATGTGGAGGCAGGCTAATGTAGTACCCATCTTTAAGAAAGGAGATAAAACTTTAGCGTCTAATTATAGACCTGTCAGCTTAACTTCAGTTGTAGGTAAAATGTTAGAGTCAATAATAGCGAGGAACATTAGGGAACACTTAGACAAACATAACTTGATAAATCAGTCACAGCATGGCTTCACGAAGGGGAAGTCTTGCCTGACAAACTTGTTAAGTTTTTACAGTAAGGTGTACGAGGCAGTAGATAATGGTAATAGTTATGATATCTTATATCTGGACTTTAGTAAAGCATTTGACAAGGTACCCCATCAAAGGCTCCTGAGAAAGGTTAGGGCGCACGGGATAGATGGGAAGGTGTTAGGCTGGATAGGGTCATTGGTTAGTGACAGGCGACAGAGAGTGGTAATAAACGGCTCGAAATCCGAGTGGGGTCATGTAATTAGTGGGGTGCCACAGGGATCAGTATTAGGGCCATTGTTATTTCTAATGTATATCAATGACTTGGATAGTGGAATTAGTAGTGATGTTAAAAAATTTGCGGATGACACAAAGATAGGTAGATTAATTAGGTCAGAATCGGATGCCATCGCCTTGCAGGCAGACTTAGATAGAATGAATGAATGGACGGATAGATGGCAAATGCAATTTAATATCAATAAATGCAAAGTGCTTAGCGTAGGTAGAGGAAACCCACACAATAGGTACACATTAGACAACCAAACTCTAGTAGGTACAGGGTACGAGAAAGATTTAGGAGTTATAGTTAGCTCTGAACTCCGTCTAGGGAAACAATGCATAGAAGCCAGAAACAAGGCAAATAGGGTACTAGGATTAATTTTTAGGAGTGTTAAAAGTAGAAGGCCGGGAGTAATATTAAAGTTATACTTGGCGCTGGTCAGACCTCATCTAGACTGCGCGGTGCAGTTCTGGTCCCCACATTACAGGAAAGATATAGGTCTATTAGAATCAGTACAGAGGAGAATGACTAAAAGGATACAGGGGATGAGGAGTATTCCTTACGAGGCGAGGTTGAAGCTGTTAAATTTACATTCTGTAGAGAGACGTAGGTTAAGAGGGGACCTGATAGAAGTCTTTAAGTGGTATAAGGGTTATAACAAGGGAGATGTAAGCAAAATTCTTAGGATCAGCAACCAGGGTAGAACAAGAAATAACGGGTTCAAGCTTGAAAAATTTAGGTTTAGGAAGGAGATAGGAAAAAAACTGGTTCTCAAATAGAGTGGTAGATGAGTGGAACGGACTCATGTAGTTAGTGCTAGGACACTAGAGAGCTTTAAGAGAAGAGTAGACAAGTTTATGGATGAGGATAGCAGATGGAAATAGGTAGGTGTGTTTCATACAGGGACTGCCACGTGTAAGCCTGCTCGCTTCTTGCAGCTTCCCTTATTTCTTATGTTCTTATGCTTGCTCTCTCTCTCTCTCTCTCTCTCTCTCTCTCTCTCTCTCTCTCTCTCTCTCTCTCTCTCTCTCTCTCTCTCTCTCTCTCTCTCCACGTTAAATAAAGTTACCTACTCTTAAAAAAATAACCCTTTTGTTGCTACAGCCATCCTTTGTTAACATTCAAACAAAAAATAAAGAAAAAAGCGAGAATAGAAAGTTGATATTATTTTTTCTAGCATGCCGAATTATTTAAGCGAGTGCAGTGCAAAATAGTCAATAGGGAGCTTTAAAGGAGATATGATTAAATTGTGAATAAGAATGATAGGCGGGTGTACTTACGGGACTGCAACGTGTAGGCCTACTGGCTCCCTGTTGCTTCCTTTGTGTTCTTATGTCCTAAGTAATTGTTATAAAAATGTAGGTGATGAGGAAATAATAGTCTGTCAGTGAAAGAGTTGAAGCAGTAAAAACATGTCTAGCAGCTGAAAGATTTAAAACAGAGAAGGAAATTGTCTGGCACTGAAAGGGGTAAAGGAAAAAAAAAATCACCCAGCAGTGAAAGAGTTGCAGCAGAGAGAGAGAAAAAATGTCTTGTATTGAAGGAGTTGAAGTAGAGAGAAAAAAAAATGTAGCAGGAAGGGAATTAAAAGTAGACAAAAATGTTTAGCACTAAAAGAGTCGAAGCAAAAAAAAATAAAAATAAAAAAAGGTCTTGCAGTGAAAGAGATGAAGCAGTAACATGAAGAGCACCGCCATCCAACAGACACCCAAGCACAACAAAAACCACCACAGGCCGCACTTCGCCCTCTTCCAACACGATGCAGAAAACTTGAAGCGTGAATGTTCCTTGGCGCGAATCATGGCGCCAAAGCAGTGGAAAAAAAACAGTGCCAGCACCAGAAATGAAGTAACCTGCAACACCCATCACTGTATTTAGCGTTTTTCCCTCAGCCTTAAATCCTGTGATCAGCTAAGACTCCATACTCAGCCTTTGTAACTCTTCAAAGCTTTCCTCTCTTCCAAACGTCAAGTCATGGTCCATAGTGAAGTAAGCCCCAGCATTCACGTCCATTGTGTTCAACGTTTTTCCCTTCAGTCTTAAATGTTTTAATCTGCCTAGAGCCTATCAGGTGTCAGGTTTTGTAGGAAGACTGTCACCAGATCAGGACACTTACGATTGAGGAAAACTGCTGAATGTATTGCCTCTTACATACTTTCCTCTGTATTACAAACGTGCCAGAGACGTCACAAATGTCTGTCTCATAGAAGGACATATCTAATTAACCGGACTACTTCTCTTCCTTGAAGGGAATCGTGTCCTCTGCACGTATAAGTTTCATCTCGCCTACATTACCACCGGCAATGTGAAGTTCTTGGGGTAGAGGACCTGGCCTGGTATTTCTCCTTTACTGCACGTCATTTTGATCTTAGTTAATCATTTACCGCCGAGGAGGATTATTCCTCTTCAGTATCATATATAATACAAGAACACGTATATAATAGTAGTGTATTAATCTCTTCTCGCCCAAAGGCAGGTTTTGGTGACTCCCTTTCACTCCGTTATGGAATATTGTGCAGGTGCAAATTGAATGCACCGAATTGGAAGAAAAATGAAAAACAATGAATACCCTTGAAGCACCGTCACGGAGACCAGCCTCTGCTGTGTTGTGGCGTATTGACGATAAAATGCTGCGCGGAAGTGGCGTCTGCTGTGCCCACTATCGAGACGTGGCCCCGTAGTGTTTGAAATGACCAGGGTGAGCTGGAAACGTGGGCTGGAGTGTTTTATTTTCGAGGTGCCCGCCCACATGCATGCGCCAGGAAAGTGACGTAGTGATATGTAGATTTGTTGATGAACAAGAACGCAAGGAGAAAAAAAATATGGGTTTGAAAGTTTAACATGAAGAAGCTAGTACAACTGCAGAAGACAAAGAAGCAGGCATTGAAGAGTGCTGGAGATGTAACAGACACACACACACAGCAGTGTCAGTCAAAAAAAAAAAAAAAATGTATTATCGGGGTTAAAAATAGATTGAGATATACAATGTTTGCAGCCTCGTGAATTCCATGATGAAATAATAGCGAGCAGTATCAGTGGATGACGCACGCTGAATACTCTAAAAGGAAAAAAAAAAAAAACTGCAGAATCTAAACCTTAGAAAACGTTTATATTTTGGAGAAATCATAAAGTGAGAATCACACAACCGTAAAAAGAACACGATTATGAGCCATACAAAATATTGTGATCACCTTTGTTTATAATCAAGCCTTTGATAAATATTTCGTTGTTCTTGGAGAAAATTTTCTTCATATAAAAAAAGTGATAGTATTTTACAGACATAAGAGAATGTCCTAAAAATATAGTCATGCTACTCCACGATAGACATGAGGACAAAACATTTTTCTTGCTATTCTCGGATGCCTGTAAAACACTAAAACATTTTCTTTTCTCCTATCTTGTTTTCATAATTAATAAGATTTTCTGAAACGCGTAATTCATAACTAAAATTTTCTGAAACGCGTAATTCATAACTAAAATTTTCTCAAACGCGTAATTCATAACTAAAATTTTCTGAAACACGTGATAGTAAAACGTTTAACATCAAATCCGGATTATAAACAAAAAATAATGGGAAAACTAATGTAATATTGGGTCGCAGTTACTGCAGCAAACCACAGCCTTGACAACACTGTCATGCATTCTTTGAGCACTTGCACGTTATGAATATATACAATGGATGCTCAGCTTTCCCTTGAGCATATACAGACACAGTGAAGATGTCAAGAGTAAGACACGTGCGTCTCAAGAAGAATATAATTTGCCAAGTTTTTTCCTTGTTAAAACCAATAACAAACACACAACTTGCTGGATATCTTACCTTGGTTTTACTAGACATTTATATACTTTGATATCTGCTCAAAATCTCTGAAATATCCAAGCAAACCCTCTCGCTTTGCTCGTCGCTGGCATTCAGTCGGTGTGGGAAGCTCCATGTGGCGTGCAACAGATGCCTTTCACCGCCATGCCACGTCCCGCTGCTCCATTGCCTGCACACACTGCTGCTGCAAAAATTACTTCCCTCATTCCGTGCCGCCAATAAATGCAACTTAATGACCTACGAGAAACATAATTAGTACTACACTTGTTTATTTTTAACTTGTCTTTCACAAGAGAAACAATTTTATGAAAGGGGAAATAATACTGATGTGCCTGTTAGTGTAATTGTCCGCCTGTTCTGCCTGCCTTGCCTGTTTGTTTTAGCATGTTTATATGTGTCCATCTTTCTATCTATGAGTCTCTTGCTTGTCTTGTCTGCCTGTCTGTCTGTCTGTCTGTCTGTTTGTCTGCCTGCCTACCTGCCTGCCTGTCTATATTTTATCTATCAACACGTGTCTATCTGTCCCTCCCCTCCCATCTCTCTCTCTCTCTCTCTCTCTCTCTCTCTCTCTCTCTCTCTCTCTCTCTCTCTCTCTCTCTCTCTCTCTCTCTCTCTCTCTCTCTCTCTCTCTCTCTCTCTCTCTCTCTCTCTCTCTCTCTCTCTCTCTCTCTCTCTCTCTCTCTCTCTCTCTCTCTCTCTCTCTCTCTCTCTCTCTCTCTCTCTCTCTCTCTCTCTCTCTCTCTCTCTCTCTCTCTCTCTCGTTTTGGTAGTCCTGCATAAGATTTTTTTTCCCTATGACATGCCTCTGTGTGTTTGTTTGTTTGTTTGTGTGTTTTAAGTGTGTGTGTGTGTGTGTAGGAGGAGGAGGAGGAAACTTATGTGTTGTTATAACTATGAAGGCAAAAGTTCCAGGTGTCAGTCAACCCAATTATGTCTCGTGCAGTTTTACCATAGCGTCATCCCAGCCGCTTCCTGTTGCCACCTGCTTAGTGAGGCAAGCATTATGGCATAAAATCAGTGAAGGTTTGATTTGAGGACAGATGGAAGGTTTAAGTATTGCTGCAATGTGTTTTCTCCCTTCTATCGACACGCCTTGTCGATTAAAATATCAGTGACAGTTTATTTTTATTATTTTTTTTTTTTTTTTGTCCTTTTTCATCCTTTCACTTTTTTTTTTTTTTTCTATAGAAGATAAAACTGCTTTTGTTTCGAACACGGACTTTGGTATCACTGCTGGTGCTCCCTGCTTAACAGTAAACATGAAATTACTGATATTCCTCATATTCTTTGCAGCGCACCTGTACAGATATGATTACATGATAGAGGGTAGTCAAAAAAGCAGTGATTCATATAAGTTCACGATGTTATTTTTTGAAACGCCATTTCATCTAACTCTTCGTCACCTTGTTGGTATCCCTCATGAATTTATTGATAGAAGACAGGATGATAAAGACGTACTGGTAGTATTTTTCAAAAGGTTACAAACAGAATCCCTTGCTGGCATTCTTCATACAGACTCAGATAAAACTATTGGCGAAAGACAATTTGAAAAACTAATATTAGTATTTCTCAAAAGTTTACAATCATAATGCTGGAAATTATTTTTTTAATCTTCCGGTGGACGACTTGTTATGCAGTATTCTCCAAGGACACGATGTATTTTCTGCCATCACTTCTTTACTCCATCATTACCATATCGCTGTGTGCTGTGCTGCTAAATCCACTGCTTAATATTCACAGTGGAATTGCTCCCCCTGATTTCATCTTGGACAATAATATGATGAACGGTATGGTTATTTTTTTTTATTTATTTATTTTTTTTTTTTTTATTTCTAAGTTTCTGCCTACGTTCAGTCCTGTGTCAATATTGTCAGCATGAAAACTGGAAGTGCGTTACGTTGTGATTCTACACCAATATTCTTTTGCGTGGCAGGCGCAGCACATAATTTTTGCTGAGACGTGACGGTCCATGCCGTTGTGCAAGGCTCACCTCGTCTTTTGTCGGTGCATAGACTGAGTGGCGCGGAAAGCTTTTGGTGTTATTTCGTGCGTGTTAGCCAGTGCGAGAGATAAAAAAAAAAAAAAAAAGTGGGGAAGGGGTGTGAACAGAGAGAGAGAGAGAGAGAGAGAGAGAGAGAGAGAGAGAGAGAGAGAGTGAGAGAGAGAGAGAGAGAGAGGACAATCAGAACACAAACACAAAAATAAATAAATGAATAAATAAATAAACAAATAAATAAAATAAATAAATAAATAAATAAATACATCCAATCCTAGTCATAAACACAAACAGACAGACATACAACAACCTGATAAACAGACAAGCAGAAAAACAAGCAGAGATAAGAAGACAAATAAACACAAATTAGGCTGAAGAAGAGGATGAAAAGAAAACGAGGCTTCCTCTCGCCACGCTATTCTCCTCCTCCTCCTCCTCCTCCTCCTCCTCCTCTTCCTCCCTCGCTGATGAACTATAAAGAAGCGACCTGCAACCGTCCCCGTGCCTCATGAATACAGAAAGGGTCTCCAGCATCGCCGTCGCTGCTGCCGCTCATCTGCCGACAGAATCTTTGGAACAATGATACCATTTGGGAGCGTTACTGACAGCGCGGGTAGAGGGCGTCACATGGCTCACAACGTGCACTTCCATATCCCCGCCTCTCCTTGTCCCCGCTGTTTCAGAATCTGCTTTCCAAATTGCTTTGTACATGTACTTACCGTATAGCTCCATGGTTTTCATATTTTCTTCCCTGTTTGGTTCTGATGTGTGTGTGTGTGTGTGTGTGTGTGTGTGTGTGTGTGTGTGTGTGTGTGCAAAGGAATCGCTGGAAATCTTGAAATCATGTCCGCGTTTTAGTGTTTTTTGTTTGGTTTTGTATTTAGTTCTAAGTAGTGTTGTTCTGTGTGTGTGTGTGTGTGTGTGTGTGTGTGTGTGTGTGTGTGTGTGTGTGTGTGTGTGTGTGCGCAAATAATTTTCCAATTGGATGGTACCACTATAAGTCGTATATCTTTTTTTTTTTTCATCTCTGTCGGTCGTGTTATTATTCCCTCTTTTCTAATATGCTATTAGTTGCAAGGTGTTCACTACGTTAGAGCCGTATGCTTAGACACACACACACACACACACACACACACACACACACACACACACACACACACACACACACACACACACACACACACACAGATACACACATACATACACACTTTGTTAAACATATCTTTTTTTCCTCGAATTTAATTTCTAGTCTTTCTGTGTCGTGTTTTTCTTCCACAAGATGACACAGCGCGCATCTTGCAACACTCGACAGTCTCTTTTCACACTGCTAATATTGCGTGTCCCTCACGACCTTTTCCCAGACATTTCTGCGCTTTTTTTTTGTTCGATCATTTTAAGCAGACGGTAGTAAGCTACTGGTGTATTCAAGTGTGTGCATGATTCTGGTGATAATTCAAGAAACATTCTACGCAATCAATATATAAAAGAAAATATCCATGAAAACACAATCTTTGTGGAAGTAATCGGTGTTTTCAAGCGTGTATATGTACATGATTCTAGTAATAAAGAAGGCAACATTCTACACCATCAATAGGTAAAAGAAAACATCCGTAGCAAGTAATCATCTCCGTGGCCTTTGAAAACAGACCTAAAGGCTATAACAGACCAAGCCTAAATCTCACGTTCTTTCCTGCTGAGGTGACGCACGGACAGTCGGTAGCTGAGGCGCACCTGGTGTGAAGGTATGTGTGGCGATTAGCTCTTCCTTTGTGCCTATCGACGAGTGGGCAGAACAAAAGAGGGAACTCGAATTACGATGGCCCACTTTTTTCATCGCGGCGTAACTGTTCCTCCACGATGAATAGCTCTCCCTCCGTGCTGCCGATGGCGTCAATTGTCTTTTATAATTGACCTTGCCATTTTTCATGCTTATCTCTCTTTGGAATGAAGACCACTTTAAATTCACGTGGAAAAGTTATTGCTGCGACATTGGTGGACTGTTCACCTTCAGTGGAGTAGGACTGTTGCTACACGGGGTGAGTCTGCAGCGGCCTGGGATTAGGTCAAGTGACGCGGATGGTGGTTACAGTAATACAGGCAATTTTTGTGTATGTGTTGATGATAGTTGTGTGATGTCTCGGTTTTAATTATAATGTTTAACTTATTCAGTGTTATTCAACACACTTTCTTGATTCGCTGACCACTGTGAAACATTTTTTTCTACAGCTTGCTCTGAAGACTACACTAGCTAGAGATAGGAATATCTACTCTTTTAATCGCCTTCTTTTCATGTGGGTGTTTTTAAGTGTTTTGTAAAGCGATTCGGATGTGAGCTGTTGCATATCACAGTGAAATGGTTAATGAATGTTTGTGTTACTGATTCAATTAAATCTATCCGAGGTTCGAATGATCGTATCACTAATCATCATAGCTTGGAATATTTGTATCATTAAACTCAGTATATCTCGTGCTGTTTGTATCATGAGAGCATCATAAGTAACAAAAAAATGATAAGCAAGGGGTTGATCAAGACGGTGCAGCGCTGCGAAGTCTTGGAGGCAGTGGCGGCTTTCCTGTCTCGTGGTCTGAGAGTTCATCGCATCGCCATTTTTTTATTTTTTTTTTTTTCAGGTTCATAACGCGAAGGACACAGCTGAACAAAAACATATTTTAGCTTCTTATCTCACACACAGGGCCTCATTTCAGTGAAAGGCTCCTAGAAGAATACAATTATACAAGCATTCATTATACATGGTGCTCTTGGTTCCTCCTTTGCGTTCCTCTGCGGGGTCATGCAGGCGATGGTGGTGGGTGATGGACCGTGTCAATCTTACTGAAAGGCTTGCGTGGGCCGCCCGCCGCCTCCCATCTGCCTCACTTGTATGTACCTCACCGTGTACAGCGCTCACTATTTTGTGTTACAGTCCGGTATAATTACCTGGGGCACATGTCCACCACTTTGCCTTATCAAGTTAGTATTGCCCACAATGGCCGGGCCTGGGTCTGTCACTGCGGCTTTGTTACGCGTCCCTCTGCCTCAGTGCACGTTCTCGCTGTGGTGTTAGTGCAGCAGATGTCACCATGTATATAATAATCGTGCAGATTATGTATTCTGCCTGGCGCTCTGCAGCCAACACAAAGGTGGCGTCAGTATTTTTGCGAGATAAAGAGGTGAAGAAGTGCACAGAGGCGATAAGGCGGTGGCTTGCTGAGTGCACTCACGTCTTGCTCTGAAACACCTGAAGCTGTGTTGAGCGAAGAGTGGCCTGCCTCAGTGTGGAGATCCCCTTGCCCACACCACTTCCACCACTCCACCACCACCACCACCACCACCACTCCACCACCACCACCACTCCATACCACACCACACCATCTCACTACCACTACGTCACCACCACCACCACCACCACATCACTCTATGACTACTACTTCACCTGCACCACCACCGCGATGCCTTAAAGGGCATGCAAGAAGGACGCGAGAAACAAGGGAAGGATACGTACATGTATATGCATTCTGGATTATGATGCATGACTTCGTGTTGACAAGAAATGAGGTCACTTTCTTCACACCGCAAGCTAACGAACGCTCGTGGCCTGAGGCTGCCCTCAAACATAAATATTGTATACCTAAAAATACGTAAGTATTGAAGCAGTGGATTTTAAGCTTAACCCGTTCACTCCTATGGTTTTCCTTTGTCAACTTTCCAAACATTGAATGAAAGAAAAAATTGTGGGTTAATTTTACGTTCTCTAAGCCACGGAATCATTTAAGAGACTCGCCCATAAGTAAGTCTCTAACAAATCGTAGGTATATATATGGAAATATTTGTCCAGCAGTGAAAGAGTTCAGATCGGACTCTTTATCATGACCTTGCGTATTTTGAAAGGTTTAAACTTTAAAGAGTGGTAAATTAATTAACAAATGAGGAAGTAAACGAATGAATGGAAAAAAAGAAAATATTAGTAAATATTCTTTCACTAAAGCTATATATTAGTATGGAAATGAGATCAAACTGGCAACAAGTTTATGGGAAGGAGGTGCACATCAGGTAAAGTGAAGTGTGACACTGTAGTAGAGTCAGACAGACAAGCGCCACCAGTGACCGAGACAAGCTGGCAGCAGGAACTAAAGCTGACAACTCACAGGAAAAATTAAATTTGTCGCGTGATATATGTTTATCTATTTTTTTCTATTTAATTTTGCTTTTTTTTTTGTTTATTTTCTTGTTTATTTATTAATTTGTTCATCTATTGTTTTGATTTTCAAGTAAAGATAGAGAAATAGACAGAAGATTGGTAGACAGATAGGTAGAAGATAGATAGAGATAAAGATTAAAATATAGATGGGTGGATAGGTATAATATATATATATATATATATATATATATATATATATATATATATATATATATATATATATATATATATATATATATATATATACAGACAAGCAGACAGACAGACAGACAAACAGACAGACAGACAGAAACAAAGACAAATAAAGTAAAATTTCCCTAACTGTACTCGTACAAAAGACCGTCATATTCCACATTAAAAAAAAAAAAACTCTACCAACTTACATACAACTTTTTTTAAGCAGCCCAAGTACTCGTGGTCGTGTATCGGTGGGATCCAGGAACAGCAGGTGCACCGATCAGTGACCCCCGGTGCTGCCAGACCCCGCGACACTACTGTAATGATTCCCACGCTTTATTTTCCCCGTGCCGCGAAATACAAAGCAACTTTTACTAACAAGGAAACTCTCCAGGTAAGAATCCAGTAGCGACAACCGCGGCGTGAATGATTCTTCTTTGCGCTTTGTTTTTTTTTTTTTTTTTCGTTCAGTCATGTTGGGATGAGATGATTAGGGGGTATTTATATATAGTGTTGATAGTTGGTATAGGTATATGTGTTTTTTTTTATACAGGGACTTGTGTAAAAGTACTGGTTCTTAAATTATTCTCCCTCGCTTTGTTTACGTTCAGTCATGTCGCAAGTAGACGATTAGTGGTATCTGAGGGCAGGGTGTGTAGGTGAGCATAGGCATTAGGCAAGTGTGTTTTTATAGAGGGACTGTCACGTGTAGGTCTACTGATTCTTGTAACTTCACTTTTGACCTTACTAGGTGGTATGTTCCTCTGCAACTTTACGTGACTGTCACTAATTAAAATAAAGATAACATTTCCCCGCAGTGACAATACGCCACGTTTCCTCTCCCTCCCTCTTCCTTGTTCTTTCCCTCTCCCGCCCTCTGTTTCACCCTTTTCCATCCCCCAGTCCTTTTCCCCCCAAGGCACCATCCCACGAAAAGTTTAATTCATCACACAAAGCTTGGAAGAGAACAGATTTTTCCCTTTTTCGTCCCTTTTTTCCCTCCCTCTCGCTCACTTCCTTTACGTCGTGTGAAACAATTTGCTGGTCTGTTGCCGAAGAGAGGAAGCGGGCTGGGGAGGTGCAGGGCGAGGCGAGGTGGGGCGGGGTGTGGTGGGGCGCCTCTTCGTCTGCTCTCAGCGGGAGGCGAAGCTGAGTGATGGCGTGACTCGCGGGTCGCATCACCAGGCTTACGATGAGTAGTGGTAATTATTCTGCCCAGTTTGATGCTGTTCTTTTTCTCTCGATGTGTGTCTTTCTTGGGGCATTTGTACTCTTCATGTTTTGCTCTTGTTTACGAGTTTGTTTTTCGTGTGTGTATGTTTGCGTGTCTGTGTAAATGGATGGATGGATAATTATTAGTGGGAAGTTCGTATGTTTTTCGTGTGGGATTCGTACTCTTGATGTTTTGCTGTTGTTTGCGTATTTATTTCTCGTGTGTATATGTTTGCAGGCGTGTATAGATGGATGGATGGATGGATGGATGGACTGATAATTAGATAGAAAGGTAGACTGATAGATGGATAAGTTGACAGACGGAAGAATAGATGGAGGGAATATATTGATGCATGGATAGATGGATAAATTGATAGATGGGTGGGTAGATGGATTCATGGATAGACAAATGAGAGAGAGAGAGAGAGAGAGAGAGAGAGAGAGAGAGAGAGAGAGAGAGAGAGAGAGAGAGAGAGAGAGAGAGAGAGAGAGAGAGAGAATAAACAAATATGTAAACCATCGATGAAGGAATCCATGAATACAGATTCGTATCCTGTATTATAAAACAATGCGCCGCTCATCACACTAATTAGAGATGTATCGATACTTCAGCTGTAACTCCCCGACACTCTTTGCTGCTGGATGGGACCCCCAGGAAAAGGCAATGCGAATATTGTTAACCATTGCTGATTACGATTTCATCAAACGTAAAGTCATTCCAACAGTCTTTTGCTACCAACAGTCAAATCTATCTTCAGTTTTGAGTGTTGTTAAGCTTTCTTGTTAACTTGATCATTTACATATTCACTACTAGACAATATCAGTAATCACTATGACTTTAAAGACAATTTTGCTCTGATTAGGATTCCGTCAAATATATCATCTTCCCAACACTCTCTGCTACCAACACTGATTGATCCTTGTTTTTTTTTTTTTTCTTTTATGTAGGAGGGACACTGGTCAAGGACAACAAAAAAAAAAAAAAAAAAAAAGCCCACTGAAATGCCAGTCCCAGAAAAGGGTCCACAGCGGTAATCAAAAATTGAAGGATAAGTGTCTTGAAACCTCCTTCTTGAAGGAATTCAAGTCATAGGAAGGTGGAAATATAGAAGCAGGCAGGAAGTTCCAAAGTTTACCAGAAAAAGGGTTGAATGATTAACAATAATGCATCCACCTCTTGCATTAGAGAGGTGGACAGAATAAGGGTGAGAGAAAGAAGAAAGTAGTCATTCCAAAGAAAATCAGCAAAATAGTACTTCCTAAGGTCCCCCAACTAGCAGAGGCAAAACGCTAGAGGCACCTTCGCCTAGGCGGATCCTGACGAGAGATTGGAACGATAGGACTAGATACATATATGAGATTGTGATCGGAGGAGCCCAACAGAGAAGAGAGGGTGACAGCATTTGCAGGAGGACTAGAGGTCAGGAAAAGGTCAGGAATGTTGGGCGTACCTCCAAGACGGTCAGTAGGGTGTTGCACCAATTGCTAGGTCGTGGAGGATAGCAAAGTTGTAGGCTAGTTCACCAGGATGGTCAGTGAAGGGAGAGGAAAGCCAAAGCTGGTGATGAACATTGAAGTCTCTAAGAATGGAGATCTCTGCAAAAGGGAAGAGAGTCAGAATGTGCTCCACTTTGGGAGTTAAGTAGTCAAAGAATTTCTTATAGTCAGAGTTAGGTGAGAGGTATACAGCACAGATAAATTTAGTTTGAGAGTGACTCTGTAGTCGTAGCCAGATGGTGGAAAATTCGGAAAATTCAAGAGCGTGGGCACGAGAGCAGGTTAAGTCATTGCGCACATAAACGCAACATCCAGCTTTGGATCGAAAATGAGGATAGAGAAATTAGAAGGGAACAGAGAAGGGGCTACTGTCAGTTGCCTCAGACACCTGAGTTTCAGTGAGGAAATGAGGAGGAGGTTTAGAAGTAGAGAGGTGGTGTTCTACTGATTCAAAATTAGATCTTAGACCGCGAATGTTGCAGAATTAATGAAGAAAAAGTTGAGGGTGGTGTCAATGGTTGTTGACCATTGTTGGATTGTCTTGTTAACTCATCAGTAACCTTTTCACTGCTAGACAATAATAACATGATAATAATAATAATAATAAAAATAATAATAATAATAATAATAATAATAATAATAATAATAATAATAATAATAATAATAATATAATAATAATAATAATAATAACGACAACCTTTTAGACACTTATGGTTTTTATCGGTTTTTACGTCTGAGTTCCTTAATTAGTTACGGACTCCAATCTCATGCATAGTTCATAACCTATAAAAGATGTTGACCTCCTACTCTCACAAGGATTTGAACGTCAGCACGAGCAGCACGCACACCACCATCACCACCATGTACACATCGAACATTGCAGCAGTCTTCGTGTTCTTAAACGTCTCGGCGTTACACTTGAACACTTTTTCGCTGGCTATAGTGAAGGTTATTGAGATTTTCAGTAGTGTTTGTATGAATCTGCATCATTTATTGGAAAACATCATAAGAACCCGATCGCTTATCTACGTAGCCTTTGATAATAGTTACAAGCAGAGACCCAAGACTCATGATGAGAGAGAGAGAGAGAGAGAGAGAGAGAGAGAGAGAGAGAGAGAGAGAGAGAGAGAGAGAGAGAGAGAGAGAGAGAGAGAGAGAGAGAGTCACCGAAAAAAATATATTTTTAAAGACCTTGAAGCGATTCCTTAAGTAGAGAGAGAGAGAGAGAGAGAGAGAGAGAGAGAGAGAGAGAGAGAGAGAGAGAGAGAGAGAGAGAGAGAGAGAGTCACCGAAAAAAATATATCTTTAAAAGACCTTGAAGCGATTCCTTAAGTAAAGAGAGAGAGAGAGAGAGAGAGAGAGAGAGAGAGAGAGAGAGAGAGAGAGAGAGAGAGATCTTAAGCACGCACGCACGCACGCACGCACGCGCGCGTCCACACACACACACACACACACACACACACACACACACACACACACACGGCCAGGCATCACCTTCCTCCCAGCCTATACCTGCACCACCACGGCCACAAAGACGCGTCATTAATCTCTGTCTCGCTGGCTTGGGAGTCCTGCGCATTAGACAACCCACCACGCCCGCGGCTCGGGGATTCAGGCCGCGTTATGAAATTTCGATGAAAGAAAAAACAAAAAACTCAGTGTGGTTGGCTTGAAGGAAAAATGTTGTTTAAAAAAAAAAAAAATCAGATATAATTTTTATTGTTCCCACAACACACGCCTTGAGCAGCAATCGAGGCGGCGGGTTTCACAATGATTCATAATGGCAACATTAGCGAGCCTCGCAGGAATGGGGAAAGAGCGTGATTGAGATGTTTAGCTTTGTTACTTCGCAGCTAATGAGGATAGGAAGTGGTGGGATGCTGTTAATTCATAGGTAACGAGAACACGTATTTTGAAAGACTTTATCTCGTCATGGTTATTTTCAAAACCATAGAATTAGATATCTTGTTTTCTACTAAAGATGCATAATACTTGTCAAACTATCTCTAGAGACCATTAAAACTCACTAAGAACATCCACTAGAGGCTGTTAAAAGTAGTCAAGAAAAACTTTTGAGAATAAGGTTTATGAATATCAAAATTCTGAATACTTTAATTTTAGAAGCTGTGTCTTTACTGTTGTTTTCATGGCAGAGGCAGGACGTTTGATACACATGGACATTAGCTGAAAGATGCTGCACACTGTTCGTCTATTATATTTCCTTGTTTGCGGTAGAGCTTTTTTTTTTAAGTGAACATCACAAAACCCACGCATCAGGGTAACATTATTGCAAAGAACATAACATTCTATAAGCGTAACGCCTTTCAATGCGGTTTCAGAATTTTATATCAAAGGATCTGACGATATTATGTAAAAGAACGTATGATTCCATATAAGCCTTCCTGGTGTAGAGGTAAACTGCTATAGAGGCATGTACATGTTAACAAAGATAATGATATTGATTGGCTACACTACAATGTAACACAGACCAACCGTGACGAGGCAACGTAATACAAACATTTTACAGAAGGCAATGACAATTACGGTAATAATATTGAACACACTAAAATATCGCATATATCACTCAGGAAAACAATATCCAAAATAAATGATAAAATAAAGAAAAGAGCATTGCCTGATATGGTTGCTAATTATAGATATTTTTTATTTCGGCACGTCTAGAACATGATAACACAAGGCAAGATACAAGAAGCCAGGAGGCAGACACATGACAGATCTTGTAGAAAACATACGTGCCTCTATCCCTGTCCATAAACTTTTTTTTTTTTTGTTCAGTGCTTCTTACATCCTCAACACCAACAAAGTGATATTGAATATTGTCCTGTCATCTTTTATTCAGTTTGGGAACCAGTCTTGTTTTTGTTTTTATCCAGCTTTATTAAGCTTCAACTCATTATTTCTAAGATCGCATTCCCAAACATTTCAGCGTCTTCTCTCGACTTATTGTAACACGTTGTAGTGGAAGTTACTGAAGTTATAAAGGATATTTTCATCATTCTAGTAATGTGTATTATGATTTAGAAAATTGTCCGCGGTAATCGACTGATCCTCTCTGTGAGCTTTAAGATCTGGCTCTGGTGAGAGAACAAAGCGTTTGAGAGTGCGGGTGGTAGTTGTATCCTGATTACTAAGCCTGAGGATCTTGTCTGTGATGATCCACGGGCACCCATAAGCCCAGTACCCTCTTGTGCGGTGCTTGTGTCTTTAGGGATCTGAGGGCCTCGGATGGAGTCTTCATTCTCATTGTTTATCCGTAACCCCGTGTGATTGCATTACTCCAAATAAGGCACACGAACGGCAGTGTGGCGTTCACGCTCGCTCTCTCTCTCGTGTGTGTGTGTGTGTGTGTGTGTGTGTGTCCTCTTTGTCTGTGTGTGTGTGTGAGAGAGAGAGAGAGAGAGAGAGAGAGAGAGAGAGAGAGAGAGAGAGAGAGAGAGAGAGAGAGAGAGAGAGAGAGAGAAATGCCCACAAACACACACACACACACACACACACACACACACACACACACACACACACACACACACACACACACACACACACACACAGAGGGGGGAGAGAGAGAGAGAGAGAGAGAGAGAGAGAGAGAGAGAGAGAGAGAGAGAGAGAGAGAGAGAGAGAGAGAGAGAGAGAGAGAGAGAAATGCCCCTCCCCCCACACACACACATACACAGAGGGGGAGAGAGAGAGAGAGAGAGAGAGAGAGAGAGAGAGAGAGAGAGAGAGAGAGAGAGAGAGAGAGAGAGAGAGAGAGAGAGAGAGAGAGAGAAATGAGGCGTAGCTGCCATCTGGAATAGAATAAAGGCAGGAATACACAGGTGGCGCTGCCCTCTCCACTGTGTTTACTGTTTACGAGGTAAGAGGTGGAGGCGAGGGAGGTCGCCAGTCATGTTTGCCCAGCACTGGGGAAGGGAGGATTGGCAGCCCTCGGTTTGCAACACGCAGCAGCTTCCTGCCACTCTGGGGAGGTTGGCAGGACTGGGAAAATATGAGAAGTTCTAGTGTGTACAGGCCTAACCATTAACCCTTTCACGACTGTTTGGCTCATCTTTCCTCAGTCACAAGCCGCTCTGAGACACTTCTTGTTCCACAGTCATCTCCATTATATGGACTACAAACTGAAAAATCCACTCCTCTTTATCGCCTTCTTTCTGCAGGTTTTTTTTTTTTCTTTTTAAGATTTAATGAATTGTTTGTAGTGCTGAGACCTATTACTTATCGCACTGAAATGGTCATATATATAAATATATATATATATATATATATATATATATATATATATATATATATATATATATATATATATATATATATATATATATATATATATATATATTTTTTTTTTTTTTTTTTTTTTTTTTTTTTTTATTCTGCGTATAGATTTAGCAACAATAGCCTGATTATTAAGTATTTTATTAATCTTTTTTTTTTTTATCTCCGTATAGATTTATCAACAATAGCCTGATTACTAAGTATTTTATTAATCTTTTTGACAATTTGACTCTTAAGGGAAAGAGAGAAATCTCCAGTTGTGAAGTAGTCGTGAATGAATACATATAATTTATATCGTAACAGTAGTGTTTATGAAAGCTGGTCTTTTATGAGTGTGTTGAAGTTTACATTCTCTGAAGCAGTATCCATGCGTGACTTTAACTCCATCAGTGTCCCCGCGTCTCCTCTCCTTTAACTCATTAAGCCTATTAGCATTGTTTTTAATTGGACACGATGACATTTAAATGAAACCTAAGGGTGATTCACAGTCCGGCATTGTAAAGGACCTTCTTACCTGACGATGGTTTGCTGTGGGGATTTCAGACAAGATTTAGTGGCGCACGTCAACCAAGTGATGCAGTGCACACGTTTTGGCCTCGTGTAGATCAGGCCGTGTGCAAAGTATGGCCCGTATTCTGAAAGATTGCTTCCCTGTATCTCGACTACATTCATCAAGCCTTAGTGGAAGTAACAGGAGCTTTTATGTCTTTTATGATATTAGTTGAACAAGGAGTTTGTATCATTAATTAGAGAAAATATCGTGGGAACCCGATCAACCATTGTTGTGTCGAAGAATGCGAGTACTAATTTCCTGTATTGTCTGGAATTTGTACGCACGTGCTTTGCATTCCAGATTAGATGCAAGACAATCACAAACACATTAACGGAGATAGATAGGTATGTAGGTAGGATGGTGTTTATATAGGTAAGCGGGTATATAGCTCTAAGGTAGGTAAGATGAGAGAGAGAGAGAGAGAGAGAGAGAGAGAGAGAGAGAGAGAGAGAGAGAGAGAGAGAGAGAGAGAGACTGGGCACCCCGTTACCTCAGTATAAAAATAAGCACTCTTTAACCTCTTCCCTTAGTTGGCGTTCACATACAGCACGCCAAGGCCATTAAACTGCAAAGGTGGCCGCGGCACAAACAAGCTTTACAACACACAAAAATGATGCTCACAAAAGCCAGTCGGCGGGGAGACAAAAGCAGAAGTATGTGAGGCCTCCATAAATTGCAAAAGAAATATACTGCAGATTGGTTTATTCTGTCCGCGTTCACGTGACCTTCCATACCTCTCCTCTTTGTCTTTTTTCTCTGTGTCTCTGTTTATCTGTCTGTCTGTCTGTATCTGTCTGTTTGGCTGCTTGTGTGTGTCTGTTTGCTTCTCTGTCTGCTTGTTTGTCTTTATCTTTGTTTCTGTGTCTGTCTTTGTTTCTTTCTCACACACACACACACACACACACACACACACACACACACACACACACACACACACACACACACACACACACACACACACACACACGTATTTAGTATACTACTGCATGTGTATCTCTCTCTCTCTCTCTCTCTCTCTCTCTCTCTCTCTCTCTCTCTCTCTCTCTCTCTCTCTCTCTCTCTCTCTCTCTCTCTCTCTCTCTCTCTCTCACTAGTATTGGTGTAGTAGTGATGATATACAGGAGTAGTGAAGGTGATGCATTTACTGCTTCCCGTCTATAATGGAGCTGGGATTGCCTGAGGTCGGATGGGGAGGTTGGAGTTAAGTCGTTCCCAATTTGCATAATCTGAAAATATTTTTTTTTTTATAAAAATATGCCGAGGTTCTGGCACCCTTCAGGTGGGTAGCGAGTATCGCAAACCTTGGTTCTCCAGGACAGCAGTACATTTTCTCCGCAGATCAGCGCTGCGACTAAAGAAGCATGTATTGTTCAAAGCGAAAGTGCCCCGCTGACTGCAGCGACGAGGCGTTTCCGCCCGCGAAGAAGGCGAAGTTCATCCCCTTCAGGGAAAAGGAGCGTCCTCGTATGACGCGTCCCTCAAAGCGAAAGTGCGCCGCTGACTGGAGCGACGCCGCGTGTCCTCCAGCGAAGAAAGCGAAGTTAATCCCCTTCAGGGAAGAGGAGCGTCCTCTTATGACGCGTTCCTCAAAGCGAAAGTGCCGCGTTGACTGGAGCGACGCCGCGTGTCCTCCAGCGAAGAAAGCGAAGCTCAACCCACGCGGGGATGAGCAGCGGCCACACCTCCGCCGCCAAGGGCCCGTAGAGCGTCGAGAACAGCTGGCGGGCAGGTCCCTGAAGAGACACTGTCCCCCAGACTGGCAGCCGGACGACGCTCCCACCCCTGCCAAGCAGGCCAGGCTTAGCCCAGCCAGTGAAAAGCAGGGTGAGGAAGGAGATGCCCCCACTCCTGGCGAGCCGGCACAGGCTGAGTGCGGGGCATCCAGCAGAAGCACGAGTGAAGCCGGCCAAGGCGCCGCAGGAAGTGAGGATGACGAGGACGAGTCTGACGACGAGGAGGACGCGGTCACGGTGACGGTGCCCAGCAACGAGGACATAGCCCGCCTGGGCCAGGAAGTGCGCTGGAAGCACCTCTCCGTGCTGGTGACCGGCGTCAAGTTCAGCTTCCCCCGATCGCGGCTGCTCCAGGTATTCCGCAGCGTGGGGCCCCTGCGCCTGGAGCACATGCCGCGCCACCGGCGTCAGCGCCGCGACAGCCACCGGGGTTTTGCTGTCCTGACGTACAGGTCGGCGCACCACACCAACGTGGCACTGGGCGAGGCCCGAGACCTGCTGGCGCGGGCAGGCTGCCACGGGGTGTACACCTGCCGCCTGGGCAACCACACGGGCTATGCCGCGTTCTGCAAGGGCATCGACGTGGCGCAGGTGATGAGCGACGCGCCGCCAGTGGAGAAGGCCGCCGAAGAGCGCCACCACGTGACCGCCCCCCTGTCCCACACGCCACAGCAAGATGCCGACGAGAGGGCAGCGAGCAGTGAGCCTGGCCCTGACCGGAGCCAAGCAGTACGCGTGGTCGTGCAGCTGTGCCTCCCTCGGGCAGCAGCAGCAGCGGCACGGACACAGGAAGAGAAGAGAGTGGTGACGGTGAGCAGCGTGTGGGACAGACTGGGGGAGAAGGTGGAGGGGGCGGGTCAGGCAGGCGGAAAGAAGGGTAGCGTGTGGAGCAGGCTGGAGGGGCGAGGCCCTGGCCAGGCTGGCAGGACGGGCGTGAGGAGCAGGCTGCAGGGGCGGGGGTGTGGAGCGGCGCCGCGTTGAAGCGCCTCTTGTTAAGGAAAAAAATAAATAAATAAAAAATAAAATAAAATGAAATAAATTAAATAAAAGATAAAATCAAAATACAAAACGAAATAGAGATGTAGTGTTAAGGAAATATATTTGTGTTATAGGTAAGACTGATGTACTTATTTATTAGAAAAGATAAACTAATAAATGAAAAAAAAATAAAATAAAAAAATAAAATTAACAAAATTGAAAAATACATAAAAAAAAGAGCTAGTGTTAAGTAAAAAGATTTGTGTTAAAGGTAAGATTAATTGTCGTGTTATGTGCCAAGCGTGTTATTCGTTAGGTAATTATAATGCTATAAAAATGCTACTCCTGTGTAAGGAAAGGACTGATGCATGTCATTGCTAGCCATAAGTTGTGTCTGCTTGTACAGATGTATAGTAACGGTAAGCAAGATGTCCTTAGCTTTAGACACACACGAGAAGGAATAATGCAATGGTAACAGTCGGCTGTGAATGTGTTCATCATAATGTTAAAATGAATATGTTTACTTCCATGAGAAGATGACTGTATGTAATATTTCTGATCAATATTCCAAGAGAATATGTTTACTTCCATGAGAAGATAACTGTATGTGATATGTCTGCTGTGCAACATCCCGAGACATGACACCTAGTAAATGTGCAGAGAGAGAGAGAGAGAGAGAGAGAGAGAGAGAGAGAGAGAGAGAGAGAGAGAGAGAGAGAGAGAGAGAGAGAGAGAGAGAGAGAGAGAGAGAGAGAGAGAGAGAGAGAGAGAGAGAGAGAGAGAGAGAGAGAGAGAGAGAGAGAGAGAGAGAGAGAGAGAGAGAGAGAGAGAATGAGAGAGAGAATGAGAATGAGAGAGAGAAAGAGAGAAAGAGAGAGAGAGAGAGAGAGAGAGAGAGAGAGAGAGAGAGAGAGAGAGAGAGAGAGAGAGAGAGAGAGAGAGAGAGAGAGAGAGAGAGAGAATGATAATGAGGGAGAGGGAGACTGAGATTGAGATTGAGAGAGAGTGAGAATGAGAATGAGAATGAGAATGAGAGAGAGAGAGAGAGAGAGAGAGAGAGAGAGAGAGAGAGAGAGAGAGAGAGAGAGAGAGAGAGAGAGAGAGAGAGAGAGAGAGAGAGAGAGAGAGAGAGAGAGAGAGAGAGAGAGAGAGAGAGAGAGAGAGAGAGAGAGAGAGAGAGAGAGAGAGAGAGAGAGAGAGAGAGAGAGAGAGAGAGAGAGAGATGGAATAGAATATAGTAAAAGTGTTGAATGTAATGTTTGTCATGGAAGAATAATATGTTATATAACAAAAGAAAAAGATACTAATAAAATCAATAAACTCTCCATAAACTAAAATATTACAATACTAAGGGATAAAAACAAACAATAAGACATTGAAACTAAAATTTACATCTGGAACAGACGACGCAGAAGATATTTCTTGAGACAACTTTTGAGAGACGGTAAAGAAACCCGGCTGCTTGAAGGGACTTCGCTCCCTTGCATGTATTTTGGTATATTTTGGTATGTTATCAGTGTAAGGAGCCAGTGTGGTGATCTAGGGTTAGGTTTATTGGGGGATAGATAATAGGTGGGGGAAATAAGAAAATAGGGGGAAGGTAACAGGTTGGGTTAAGTAACGAAAGAAAGCAGAAGGATAAAAGATGACGGACAGACCGTCATGCTCTGTTTTAATGTGATTATTTAAAGTATCTATGATTTGTTGTTTTCTTCAATACTGTGTCAATAATACATTCTCCTCGCGTCCCCTGTCTGTACCGCACGGTGCTGCCTTGCAAGGCTGACACCTGTCTAGTTCCCCCCGTGGGTTGTGGGAGGGACCTGGATCCAGGCAACACCACGACTCAGGGAGCAGTAGTAGACGCTCAAACTGGTGATGCTGTGTGTTGTCAACCTTGCATGTGATGACGAGTGTATGTGATAGTGTAGTGTTTTATTTGGTGTATACTGGATTAGGTGTAGCTTGTTCTAATATTCTGATGGGCCTCTTCAGCCAAAAGTGATCATTGGTGTGTTGGTGATCCAGCACTGGGTTGATATATGTACTGTTTTTGAGGATAGCCTTTAGTTTTTGTTTCACCTTATTTCCCCTATTATAGAGTGTAATGTTGATTGGTCCTACTTTTGATAAATAATGTAATTCTTGCGTAGTTTTAGTGTACGGGTATTTTTCGCCATGTGCAAAACGGAGTGCTTTATTCTGAATTCGTTGTAATGATAAAATTTGTGAGTTTGAAAGAGCATTTAGAGTTTAGGCTGGGTATGTCAGGACCGGGTGACCAAACGCTTTCACAAGATGTAATTTGATTTTAATGTCAAGTTTTGCAAATCTGTCGATAGTGTTCAGCGCTGTTGTGGCTTTCTAGGATATGCTTTTTATGTGTTTTGTATAACCGTACCTACCAAGCTGTAGACCTATTATGTTGGCTTTTTCAGCGTAGGGAATCTGTTCTCCTGCAACGGTGATTGGAGTAGTTTTCCTTAAAGCGATGGGGCGGATAGTGAACTTGGTTGTATTGGTTTTAATTTTCCATTTGTTTTCATAATGATTCATGATGTTTATTTCTTTCTCTATTTTTTTTTTTTTTTTTTTTTTTGGTTGGCATGTTTCTATATTTTCCAGGCTGATGAGTAATGTCTTCAGCGTATAAAATGTGGATTCCATGTGTTGCTTGGGGGCGGGTGGATGTCGTGAGTGTATATGGTGTTAAGTGTTGCAGAGATGCAGCTTCCTTGTGGGACTCCGCTATACAGATTGAAAGGGGGACCTTCTAAATTCTGTAGTGAGATGGAAGCAGTTCTGTTGTGTAAGAAACTGCAAAGTAATTTTAATAAGATGGGAGGTAATTTAATTTGTTGTAACTTGTATTTTAATCCATTTATCCAGATTATGTCAAAAGCCTTAGAGACGTCGCGTAGAACCAAACAACATTGCTTCTCAGCAGCAGCCTTTGAGATTCCTTCTGTCATCGTTGCTGGGGCGGTATCCGTAGAGCGATATTGGTGAAGCTGTGTTGTCCCTGTGGTAGTATGTTATTTGTTTCTAGGTAGGTCCTGGTCCTAATTTTGATTATTTTTCGAATATTTTACCCGGTACTTCTAGTAATGATATAGGTCTAAAGTTTAATGGGACTGTAATTATTTTGTTGGGTTTAGGTATTAGTTTAATTTTTGCGTGCTTAAAGGCGTTGGGAAAGTAGTCCATGGACAGAGAGATATTTAAAAGCTTGGTGTATGTCTCCAGCGTATCCTCAGGTAGGTTTTGAAATATGGTTTTATTAATTTTGGTGTGACCTGGAGTGTTTTTTTTTTTTTTTTTAACTATATCTTTTATATTTGGGGTAGTGATCTTAGAAGTGAAGTAGTTGTTGTCATTTAGGTTGTTTGGGTTAGCATGAGGATGGGGAAGGATTTGTGTTTTATTGTTATTTATGTAGTTATTTACTAATTGGTCAGTTGCTGCATCAAAGTGTTGATTGTCACCGGGGCTTATTTTAAAGACATCACTCCAGATAGGTCTGCAAATTTCCTCTTTATTTTCCTTGTCATAAATTTTCTGGACATTTTTAATTAGATATGGCTTTAAAATGGTTTGGTTTCCTTTTAGTTTGTTTATGTTCTGCCAGAATTCCTTGGGGTCCTTGTATAGAGAGTTTTATTTTGTTTCGTTCTCCCAGCTCCTCTGGTTCTGATCTATGCATTCTTTCATTACAGCTTGTTTTATTGTTTATGTGTGATGTGTTTAGCATAACTCCATCCATAACTTAAACTATTTTGAATTAACAGTTTATTCCACCATTGTAGTTTCTTTATTCTTTGATTATAAATAGGTTTTGGTATTGTTTTATAGTTTCTTGTAGGAATTTGATTTTTCATCGTAGTCCTTCCCTGAAGAGACTCGTCTAGTGTTTTCTGTGACAGGTGAGGGTTTGTTTGATGCTGCTGGTTTTAAGTTATACTTCCTTTTTTAAATTCATCCCAAATGGTTTTCTTTAGATCGTGTATAGGTAGGAAAGATATTTTAATGGGTTGTGATGTAATCTTTCTGAGAATAGGTAAGTGGTTAGATGGGGTGGTGGCTCCAGGCTGTATGATCATATTATGATAAGTTTTGCTTTTGGAAAGTACGATGTCAGGGGTAGATAAAGCATTACGTGATAAATAAGTGGGAAATTCAGGTCCTAAGTGTTTTAGTTTATTGTTGTTGATTAACATAACAAGACCTTTGCTGACAACATTGCATTTCCGTTTGTCTATGGAAGGGTGGTGTGCGTTCAAGTCTCCTACAGTGTATGTTGGAGTGGCCTGTGAAGCTACTGAGTGGACGTCTGTGAATGGTAAATATGATCTGCGTGAGGGAAGGTAGGTAGTGGCAATATTGATAGGGCCAGTTTTCGTCTCACTGGTAACTTGTATAATATCTGTGTCGTAATTGTCTTTTATCTTGTGTTTCAGATTTTGTCTCACAAGAATGGCTGACCCATCGTGCATCTCCTCGCTGGAGTTAATAAGGTAAGTATTGTAATTGTAAATTTTAATATTCTCTTCGGGTTTAAGTTTATGGTTATTTATTAAAATGATGTTTGGGTTAAGTTCTTTGTATATATTCGCCGGAGTTTGTCTTTTGTTTCTCCAGCTGAGTATATCATGTTGAACTTTGTTAATCTCGTCCGTATTGTCCATGTCCAAAGAAGTTAGTGAGTGCTGTTGCATTTGCTGAAGTGCTGTAACTGGAGAGAGGTATTTGTGTTTATTTCTTTCGCGTTTGTCTTGAGCCTGATTTTCCACTTTTACTTGGAGGTGGGATTCTCTCGTTTTGGAAGCCATTCCTTATTTTCATGAAAGCTGCGTCTTCTACGGTCATCCACAGATCTGTTAGATCAATATCATTATTTATTAAGTAGTCCTATGTTTCTTCTTCTGAGTAAGAGTTATTAGTGAAAATCCACTTATATGTTCCAGATTCAATCCCTTCCCTTAAGTGTCTCAAGTATAGTGTTTCCTTAGGCCAGCCAGTGCTATTTTTGGAGATAATTTTTAGGCCAATATCTTTACCTATAATTTTTTTTTCCAAAGGAGGTGGTTCATCTAATGTTTGCTTTGTCTGTAGTGTGCCTTCTTCGGTTTCTTCTATTTCTTCTGCTTGTTCTTCCTGTGTTACGCTGCCTAGGTTGGTCTCGGCATCTATAGTTTTGGCGAGGCTGATAATCTGTTTGGATGGTGGGTTTGTAGGTAGGGTGACTGATGGTAAGTTATTAAGTTATGAAAACCTTGTTAACTTCATTACTGTATGTCCCTGGTTGTGCCATGTTGCATATGTGTACATGGATAATGCATGTGAGGACTGTCTCAGCTGTATCTTTTGCAAATAAATCAGGGACCTGCATTGCTTGGATGTTGTTGGTTCTGATGGCTTGGCTGTACGTTGGGTTGGTTTTCTTCTCCTTTCTTTTGTTT